>NC_133452.1:110475990-110779020 GCF_048565385.1 Saimiri boliviensis
CTGCTGACCTACAATAGGTATTATTTTATATCCCATTTTCACAAATAAAGAAACAGAGAGAGAGAATTAAAAAATTTGCACAGGGTCACATAAGTAATAACTGACAGAGTTAAGAATTGGACTCATTTACTCAGACCCCAAACTCAGTGGATTATTTTTAGAAGACAGAAAAGTTGCTTTCAAATAGCTTTCCAAAAAATGCTTTATTTTCATTGTTTAATGTGACAAATTCACATCACATTCAAATATGAAATAGAACATTTTGAAACTGTAGTGGGAAAATTATCTTTTTGCTGGATACATAGATATTAATTTGATCATAAGTTTCTTTGAATGAATATAAAGAAAAATAATTTCTTGTTATCAGGTCCTCAACTCACAGCTGTCTTACGGAGGCTTGTCCATGAGCCCCAGATCAAACAGTAGCCCAGCCTCACCTCCATGCTCTTCCTTTGTCACATTATCCTTTATTTTCTTTGGTATTAACCACTGTATGAAATAATCACGTCAAGATATTTTTTAAGCTCTCTCCTCTAACAAACACACAGTCATTTATGTTTTTTTGAGAAGAGTGAATGTATCTCTTTCGATCACCACAATTTAAGTAGAATCTGGTTTTTATTAGAAAATTAATGAATAGCTATTCAATGAATGGCTGACAAAATCATGTAGGCCAAAGAGGGCTAGATCAGGATGGGGTAAGAGAGGGTCTTTGACCAATTCCGATTCTCTACTAATTCTTCAAAGATAATAAAGGTAATGAAGAAGGAACAACATCTTTGCTTAACAAAATTTATCTCATCATCCACTTATGATTTTATTGTCAATTATTATTTTTCTTTTTTCTTTTAAAACTAACAGTGTGATTAACATCATTTAACAAGATTATTTTTCCTTGTCTTGATTTATCATTGAATTAAACTAATATAATTACTGAATAGATGTGTCAATGTATTTTTAAAGTTCTTGATAAATATTGTCTTTTTTCTAGAAAATTTGTATCAAATTATATTCAACCAGCATGTGTTCAAATTCTGTTTGATCATATCTTTGGAAATAGTGAGTATTGACTACTAAAACATTTGCTAATTTGAGAAGCAAAATGAAGAAAATCTTACTGCTTTTTTTGTGGGGCCTGTTTTACTTTACTAACAAGGTGAACAATTTTCATTCTCACTATGTTTTATAAATCTACTTATTATTTCACATGTTGCAAAATATGTTTATATCTTTGGCCCCTTTTAAAATTATTCTAATTTTTAAAATTTATCAGCATTTTAAATAAGTTACTTATATTAAATCCTGTTACATTTGTGATATTTCTACTTTGTCATTTATATTTTTATTTTCTGACAGATAGATAATTCTGGTTTTTTGTTTTGTTTTTGTTTTTGTTTTTGTTTTTCAGATGACCACACATATGTTGGCTAAAACTCTAAGTTTATTACAGGTTGTCTTTAACAAGCTATAAAATGTTCCTCTTTTTCTTCCTTAACATGTATTTGGTATGCATAGCTTAAAACATACAGTATTGTATCTCAATGTGGTTTTGATTTGCATTTCTCTGATGACCAGTGATGATGAGCATTTTTTCATATGTTTGTTGGCCTCCTGTATGTCTTCTTTTGTAAAGTATCTGCTCATATCCTTCGCCCATTTTTTAATGGGCTTGTTTGTTTTTTTCTTGTAGGTCTGCTTTAGTTCTTTGTAAATTCTGGATATCAGCCCCTTGTCAGATGGGTAGACTGCAAAAATTTTTTCCCATTCTGTTGGTTGCCGATTCACTCTACTGACTGTTTCTTTTGCCGTGCAGAAGCTGTGGAGTTTGATTAGGTCCCATTTGTCTATTTTGGCTTTTGTTGCCATTGCTTTTGGCGTTTGGTCATGAAGTCCTTGCCTACACCTATGTCCTGAATGGTTTTGCCTAGATTTTCTTCTAGGGTTTTTATGGTGTTAGGTCTGATGTTTAAGTCTTTAATCCATCTGGAGTTAATTTTGGTGTAAGGTGTCAGGAAGGGGTCCTGTTTCTGCACAGGAATGTTCATTGCAGCACTGTTTACAATAGCAAAAATCTGGAACCAACCCAAATGCCCAACGATGATAGACTGGATAGGGAAAATGTGGTACATATACACCATGGAATATTACGCAGCCATCAAAAACGATGAGTTCACGTCCTTTGCAGGGACATGGATGAACCTGGAAACCATCATTCTCAGCAAACTGACACAAGAGCAGAAAATCAAACACCGTATATTCTCACTCATAGGCGGGTGTGGAACAATGAGAACACATGGACACAGGAGAGGAGCACTACACACTGGGGTCCGTTGGGGGGAAATGGGGGAGGGATGGGGGGCGGGGAGGTGGGAAGAGATAGCATGGGGAGAAATGACAGATACAGGTGAGGGGACAGAAGACAGCAAACCACACTGCCATGTGTGTACCTATGCAACAATCTTGCATGTTCTTCACATGTACCCCCAAACCTAAAATGCAATAAAAAAAATACAGTATTTTATTTCACATACGTGTTTTATTTAAAACGTTATTTTTATTAATTTTGATTCTATCTTGATTTTGAAATCTATTTATGTTGTCATGTACAAATAGGTAATGACAGTGTAATACTAAATCACGTTTTAATCACAGTAGCAGATGTTGTTCATGTTCTGCCCATCCCCTCAGACTTTCTTCCTACTTCTGTATTTATCAAATTGATTTCCAATGATTAGTACTAGAGGTCTGTCAGTGGTTTGCCCTTGACCTTCAGGAATTCACTTTGCTGAAGTGCATAACATTCCAGAGTGCTTGGAAATTCACATCCACTGGCAGCTCTTCACAATTGCTACTGGATGGGAGTGTTTAAATATCTTTGTCCTTCTCCATTGGCTGAGATTATTCTGAGATGTGTGTTTTTCACAATTTTCCACAGTCTATCTGCCGATTATGTTTCAGTTGACCACTGTAGTAGCTGGCTTAAGAACAAAGCCCTTATTGGCTGCTTTTCCTCGCTCTTTTACCTCCCCACTTCCATGAGGAAGTTTGGGAATGCTTGCCCTTCTAGACATTATAAAGCAGAATTGATTAAAGCTGTGTTGACACCCTTTTGGTGTCTTCAGTCCTTGTCTCACAACCTGCCTCTGGAGAAAACTCTAGAAAGTAGCCGTAGTAAGGCAGCCACTCTTTTCTTATCCATGTTCTTTGTTACCATTAAAAAACACATTGTGATAAACATAACTGTACATTTTCTCAAGAACTTATGCAGAAATTTTTGTCAGTTATATTACCCATGAGCCAGTTATAGAGATAACGTGTGTATTATCCAAGGCCATGTAGTATAGAAATATGTAATTTCACTTTGTGCTTCAGATTACTTTTGAGACTTGCTTCCCAGTTAAAACATATTCTCTTTCCCCACCACGTCCTCACCAGGAATTCATATCATGCAACTTTCCAGTTTTTGTCATACTCTGGTTATTAAGTAGTTTTTCATTGCTATTTGATTTGTGTACATCTAATTACTAGTAAAGTTAGCTATAATTTTTTCCTACTTCTCTTAGCTGAATGGGTTTCTATTATGTGAAATGTGTGTTTTTACCCTTAATCCCATTTTCCCTTTGAGTTTCCTGTTTTTTGTTGATTTACAAAAATTCTATGTATTGTAGGTGATAATTCTTTCTTTTTTTTTTTTTTTTTTTTGGTATTACAAACATGTCTTCTTATGGGTCACCATTTTATTGATGTCATGTGTAGTGTGATCCATGGAACAACACTTTTGACTCTGATGCAGTGAAATCCACCAATCTTTCTCATTGTAGCTTATGCTTTTGGGGTCTTAAGAAAGTCTCCCTTGCACGAAGGCCACAATTATATTCTCTTATATTTTGTTTTTTCTAGTACTATTGCATTTATATTTACAATTTTAATACATATAAAGGTTATTTCTATCTATTGTGTGATGTAGAAATCTAATTTTCTTCTTTCTTCAGATCATTATCTAATTTTCCTTACACCATCAGACATATTGCCACTTTACACTGCACTGATTTGTGACACTATTCTATACTTTTCTAGTCTTACTACTTTGTTGAACAGATCTATTTGTAAGCACATGTGTTAATACAACACACTTTTAATCAATTTTGCTTCATAATTTCTAGAAGGGCAAGCATTCCCAAACTTTACCTCTTCATTTCAAAACTGCCTTAGATCTTAACAGATTGTATTTTCCACATTTTTAAAAACAGTCTGCTAAAGTTCTCAAGAAAACTTCTTCTGGCAATTGATCAAATTGCATTAAATTTAGAGGATAATTAGTAATAAATTTACTTCAAGGAAATTCTGCTTACACTATCCTCAGAACAGAATTAAGTATGGGAATTAAGTATATTCACATATATTTAAGCATGTGAATAAAGCATATTTTCACATATAATTAATTTTTAGTAAGTTTATTTTTATACATTTAAATCAATCAATACATCTGAAATTCATATTTTAAGTTATAGGGGTAAAGTTTTGATTATGTTTTCGTAATGACTTAATTAGTCTTTATCTAACTTCACTGATTTGGGATACAGATCCTATTTCAACCTCTTACAGAGATGGAGTATTTTTTTTCTGCTATCTGTTCCATAGCAAAGTCTGTTGACTACATTTTATAAGCTGTTTGGTATACGTAATTCTTGGAAGGGTAATAGCCCCACTAATTATTCTTATTTCTCAACATTTCGTGAGGCCCTTCTTGTTTATTCTTTCACAACTGGAATACCTTATCAATTTTAATAAAATGTCACATTGGAATTTTTTGTAATTGTATCGAACTTCACATTATTGTGTGAAATTACATACTCATAACATTATATATGTTTAATATGTGGTCTTATTCATCCAAATCTTCTTCTATATCACTCATGTGTCTTCCATATACAACTTGCCTTAGAGATCATCTTCCTAAGTAGTCTCAGGTCCTTCTTATGGTGGCAGGAACTGATAAGATTGGGAATTTTTTGGAAATATTTTATCAAATTAAATACATCATAGAAGAATATCTGTAATGTTAGGATTGACACAGAGCTGTGCATCTCCTGAGATCAATTGTGATGTGTAACAAAGAAATACCACAATATCCAAAATCAACAGATAAATATTCCATGTGTTATCTAAGAAAGGGCTGTATACAAAGGTTATAGAATTGAATGAGTGCATGCTGTAATTATAAATTTAATGTAATTTTTCTAAATACTTTATACTTGGATAATTTAATGATTTAACAGGACTGGGCTATCACAGTTTAAAATGGGTCCTGTCATATCAATTCAAATAGTCATACTTCTGGTTGAACTAATTAAAGCTTTGCAAACCACACATTGTTTGCATTCACTTTTGATTTATCAGCAGCTTCAGAAATTTTGCACACTGCACATATTTTCTACACATGACTTCACTAATCATTACTGAGCTGGGAAAGAAGCCAAAACACTTGACACTCATGCTGCTTTTTGTTGAAAATCTGCATTTCCTGTATGCCCCTTTGTTTTTGCTGGTATTTATTTAATGATTTTAACTGCATTGTGGCAGAGGTCTGTATGGATTGAGTCAGGAAAATAAGATTAAGGATATCCCTAAGGATCAACTCTCCAGGCAGCTTATTAATCTTTACCTACACAGCTCATGTTGTAGTGGTGATTCCAATCACAGACTGGTGCAAAACCTAATGGTAAGTTCGGAGTAGCAACAAAGTTATCAGGTGGACCATTCATATGCCTGTTTCCTGACAGCAGCACTCATTCTCAGCTGTGGGATAGCAATGTTCCCTTTCATTTTCAACTACTGAAGTCCCAGAAGATTCACCATGGAATCCCTCGAGTAGCCATTGACTATGGTGGAGAAGTTATTGCAATACACAATAACAAATTCAAGTTCAGGTTATTAAAACCACAGAGTTACAGATAGCTATGACTTTTTCAGTACCAGAACTAAAGGAGCCGGAAGTGAATGGAAACACTTGCTAAATTCCAAATCACAACTCTATTCTAAGGCTTGCTTCATAAAGCCTCACTTCTTAGCCTTGAATTCAGCTTTAACGTTCACCTTAGTATCTACAAAATGTACCCCAAATATCTTGCTCACATTCATCACCTACCACTATTATTTGTTTCCACATAGCTACTAGGTTCTTATAAAAAAGGTATTGCATCACTTCCATATTCAAATTGTCTAATGGCAAAATAAAATCCATTCTCCATTGTCACCAAAAAGGTGTTGCATAATCTTACCTCTGACTTCCTTTTTGAAGTCATTTCTTGTCTCTTTCCTTTTGACTCTCTCCATTCCAACCACACTAGACTATGCGCTGATCTATGGATTCACTAAGCTAATTCCTGCCTCAATGCTTTGCACAATCTGTTCCCTCTGCCTAATGCAATCTTCCCCAATGTTATCACAAATTACTTTATTTAATACAAGTCTCTGTTTAGGTGAAACATCACCTAGAATCCTTTCCTAAACACTGGCTATAGAACACCAGTCATCATTTCCTTGACCTGCCTGTTTTTACCTTTATCTTCATAGTTTCTTTTCCATAGTAAAATTTCAGCCACACAAAGCAAAAATTATATGATGTTTCTCATTGTGTACTCTATTCTATGTTTCATAAATATTTGTTCATCCAAACATACTTGAGAACAAAACTCATGATAGTTGCAACTTATCTGATCCCAGTTGTGGAAGAGTTTAAAACAATATCACTTCTAGACTTATTTAGCTATGAGGATATTTGATCTTCAGTTGTTCAGTAGTAAACAAATACCAACTGAGTACTTGCTATGAGTTGGGCACTGAGAATACAGTAGTGAAAAAAACAAATGTGGTGTCTAATGTCCAGGGCTTACATCTTAGTGATGGTGTTCCTGTTGCAATTATGTCAAGTTTTGACTCATTAGGTGAATCTGTCATAATCTTGGAGCTCAATAAGAAGTCCTTCCTGCTTAAAAGACTAAGCTTTCTTATTTCAGGAGTGGCTGAAGAGTGTAGGAACAGAAAAATCACCCAATAGTATGGCCAGTGACAGAACAGTCTCAGCAGCCAGTAAATATTTTTATCAGCTAATTCCAGAGGAATCAGAGATCTGTAGAAGATATTCAGTAGTATTTATTTCAAAGGGAATGACCACTTCCTTAAAAATTCTCTTAAGAAAGACTGTATTTAAAGTGCAGTTTAAGGAATTACAGGTGCATAGACTAATACTTTTACACAAAAATTAGCTATGTATAGGATGTTACAAAAGGGAAGTGGAAGTAGCTCTAAATCAGCTTACTGAATGTTTCTCCAAGTTTAAAATTCATTTCCATCCATGTGGACTTCTTGATTCTATATCTAACAATCAGAAAAACATTAACTGGATAATTCAGTCTGAATCACGCACACAATCTCAATGGAAAATGTTATCAGTTTCAGAACTTCGTTGTTCTACTATTTTATTTCCCTTATGTACCAAATAGGAAATACCTATAGCTTAAATGTCAGGTCTTCAGATTTACACATAATATGAGGTCTAGTATTGCTGACTTTACAAACATGATTAGTTAAACTTTCCATCCCAGAGCACATTGCTATTCTAAGTACATTGGATCAAATCCCTTTTTTTCTTTAGTGAAAGCCTACACTTCCAATGTGAAGGGCTAATAGTGTCGTTTGTCACAAGTTCCACCCATAAAATTTCTGAGGGTTAACAGGGAGCTTTGCCTAATTTCCCTATTAATGAATTAACATGATTAATTAACCCCTTAAATGTGTTCTCAATGTTCGGGCTTTATAAGTTAACTTTAAATTATGTGTCTCCTTTATTCATGAATGTTTGTTCATGAGTCTGACTTTCCAGTGAGTTTCAAGACATAGAGTATGTCTCATTCTTTTTTCCCCTCCCCATACCTTGCCTGGTTTCTAATACACACATAAAAAGTGTTCAATAGAAACAAAACAAAATAAAAACTCACATCTACTAAATGAATGAGGTAATGCTCGGGAATCAAGAAACAGAAATATTTGCTTGTAAGGGAGTGATATTGTAAAATATTATCATAGTTAAGAAGATAAATGTTTTTGGAAAATTATTTATAGTTTCATTTTCTGTTTTCTTAATATGCAGCCATATCTTTTATCATCAAGAAGTTAGTGTTTAACTTTAAGATTTTTTAAATGTTTCCCTCCACAACTTTTCTTGGAATTCCTTTCATCAATTAAGCTTTTATATAGGGGACTACTTTCTGAAGCAATCAGATCAGTGATAGGACTTTGAGAAGTACTACTTCTTAAAAAAAAAAAAATTCTCTCAGTTTGCAGAGAAGCCAGATTTCTTTCCTGGCCCCTGAGCCACCTAGGTTTGAGATGCCAGCTGGTATGACCATGACTGTCACCAGTTTTGCACCTTGCTTCCTAAGAAGAAAAAATTGCCTTCAGAAATATCATCTACCTTGGATAAGTGGGTTCAAAAAAGGGAGAGTAAAAATGAGATACAGAACCCGGCAGCTTCATTTATGTGACCCAGGGTGTGAAAAGCACTGGAAGCAAAATTGAATTCGATTGAGCAGAAGATAATAAAATCTGTGAGTTTCCAGATGAGAAGGGATTTGCTCTGGCCTTTCATTTATAACTGCAATTATGGAAGCATTATCACAAACAAAAGGAAATGATTTTCGGTAATCAGACCTTCTGTAGAAAAGTATCAGAACTGGTTAGCCAGAGTTCAGGAAGTACAGAGGCAGTTGCAATAGGACGTTACCAGCACAGGGTAACAGACCCATGCACAGTTCTTGAATAGAACAGAATTGAAGTAAGGGTTTGGGTGATTTAAAAAACAAAGCAAAAGTGAAACTATTTCTGATAATAGGGAAAATCCAAGGTAAAATAAAGCAATTAAACATATATCACCATTTAAGAACCAATAAATTCTGAACAATATTCAGTGGCATATGTTACAACTTCTGAAGGAAAGATGGTAGAACAGCTCTTCAAAGAAGTAATGGGCGATGAGACATGACATATGGTATAGTGACATAAACCGAGCCTCTGAGATTTTTATTATAGGTACAGTACCAAACTCCTCCATTAGTTCAGTCTATGTGCTTTGTAAAAGAGCACATGTTGAGGATCTCTCCCTGGTGATTATTAAATGCTTCCACATTTAAGACAGCATTTCCTAGACTAAGTTTGGGTTTGTCCCCACTCTGTCCTCCTCACATTAGCACACTTGAAATAATCTAAAAGTGGACTTACACAGAGAGACATTCTGGCTCAAGGAAATAAGAAACCAACACAGCTGTGACTCTGTTTTTCCCTCTTCATTCCACTGTGATGTTCACATATGCTCAGCATATGTGACTTGACTTGACCTTATTCTCTGCAAGAGATCTTAACTGCGAGAAATACCTAGAAGAGTAATCCATTTTAAAGGGTGTATATAAAGAACGATGTATATATTGCTGGTCCTAGTTCATATTTAAAGACGGGCCAAAAGCCAAAGTTATTGCAAAATATTCTTTCTTGGAAAGAACTGTCCTTCCTACTATTTACCAAATTGTGGTCATATTTAATGTTACTTTTATTATCCTTATTAATTAATAAACTAAAAATGTTGCTACACCATTGGTCTTTCCTTATGTATATTTTAATTTATAGTTAATCACCATTAAATCTTGAAACTGTCCTAATTTATGTAACTCCATAATGAAACTTACCAAGTAACTGAAAGCTCTGATGCGTGATGATCAGAGAAGCCCAAGAAGCCCAGCCAGTGCAAAAGAGAGGATACAACAGAAGAAGATCCAAGAGGTTAAGACTAATATATAAAATGAAAGAGACACAAAATTTAAATGAAGTCTACATTTTGTTGGAGATATATCTGCTAGCTGCAACCTCTCAATTAGCAGAGAAGAAGTTCAGGCCAGGCGGTTATGGGACTCACCCGAGCAAGAGAGTCTGCTTTGGTCAAAGCCAGACTAGAAATGTAATCTACTTCCTAAAATAACATTAATTATCTTCCAGTGATTATTTGGATTAATTATCTTCAGTGAAGATTAATGATCTTCCATGATTATTTGGTTAAATTTGCTCATTTTGTAGTGAGGAAGCCAAAGGCACAAATTTGTAAAATGAAGCTGTGAGAAAAGCAAATCTGAATGCTGCCCTTGGGGAAAAGAAGGTGGGAACTATGAGAAATAACAAAAATCCCTGCCCACAATAAAAAGAGGAAACCTGAAGCAATAGTGAAGGAGGAGGCACTCTGAAGGAAAAGCATCAGCAGTGAGCTGCGGTCTGGCACAGTAGACTGGCCTGAGAAGTAGAGTGCAGATTCTGGACAGAACCATGATACAGGGTGGGTCTCCTCTAGACCATTCCTCAACCCAAATCTACTCCCCACGCTGCTTACCAATATCTGAACTCTATTGAAAGAGGGTGGCTTAGGGACAAAAGAGGGAATTCTATCCAAAAAGCTCCCAACGATCTTGAAGACCCTAGAAAAAAGAGAGGTATTCATGAGATTGAGATTATTTCTTTAGCCACCTGAACATGAAGAAAAGCAAAACTCTCAATGGATCAGAGGAAGCAGAAAGCAGTACAAACAGCAGACTGAATGTATTCAATAACATATGAAGAACAGACCGATAATAGCCAGCGGAGCAGGATTATAGGAAGACAGAGAGCATCTCTGATACTTTCAAGAAAATTTTTCTCCCCTAGGAACTCCTAAATAACTGAAGACTCACAAACTGCTTGGGGAAAAGGGGCTAGAAATAATCTGGTAAGGGAGATAAGCAACCCTAAGGGCTAATAGGACTATCAAAGAAAGAATTCTGGAAGAAAATGGGCTTCCTCTAGGCAGAGGGTAAGGATTCCAAACAAAACTACTTGGAGTGTTTATATAAGTGTGATACATTTATATTCACAGACTGCAAAATTTTGTTCATTTGGTTATACCTACACATGATGACTGACAAGGAAAGAAGACACAAGAAACAATAAGAACCAATAAAATACATTTTAAAGGAAAAGGCAGACTGATGTCATTTAGAAAAGGCAAGAAACTCCAGAGAATTGATTAATTCGTCTCACCACCTGACACAAGAAATACATTCCCATTCCAGCAATTGTTTTTAATATAAAATGGTTTGAATGACCATTCATCAACAGAACTCTATATTTTGAAATTGTTATTTCTTTATTTTTGTTATTAGTCAAGGAGAAAACTGTTGATGGATCTTTAGCATTTCTTCTTCTCCCTTTTTATAGGGAAAGTTCAAAACACTTGGAATGTGTTGTAGTAACGAGAGAAAAGTCATAAAGAGGTAGAGAATGGAAGCAAAACAAGTAAAAGAAGAAAAAAACAAAAACTATGAGGCTCAATTACATTACACTGATCTTATTAGAGTTGACAAGTAAGCGCTCCTCTCTGTGACTTTCTTCAGTATTATGTCACTAGTCAGGAATTAGTATATGAGATACAAAACTGGGAGATGAGGGATATAGAGATCTTGCCTCAGACTCTGACATAAATCATATACTTCAATGCAGATTTCTGTAGATGAGTGCATGTGGATGTGATGTGCTGGCTTGGTACAGCTTAAAATAAAGTGTTTCACATTTCCCCAGGAGCTAAATTTACTTCTGCCTATATCATTTACATTTCACTCTAAGGAATAGCAATTGACAAAACAGGATTTGGTTATTCCCTGGTTCCAAATGGTAATACCATTTATTATAGATTGAAATATGATCCCTCAAAAAAATGTTGAAGTCTTATCCCTCAGTGACTCATAATATGATCTTATTTTAAAATAGGGTCATTGTGGATATAATTTATAAATATAAGGTCATACCAGATTGCAAGAGCCCTTAATCCAATGTGATCAATATTTTTGTAAGATGAGCAAAACTTAGACACAGGGACACTCAGAAAATAGCCATGTCTTTGTGATGGAGGCAAAGATTGGTGTGATACATCTGTGAACTAAAGAATTCTAAGGATTCCTAGAAAACACCAGAAGCTAGGAAGTGGCAAAGAAAGATTTTCCTCTAGAAAAAGGGCTGTTAGGAAAAGTACAGCCCTTTCAATTCCTTTATTTTGGACATAGAGCCACCCAAACTCCAGGAAAATAAATTTCTGTTGTTTTAAGCCTGAAAATTTTTAGGACTTTTTTTCCATATCCCTCAGAAAAAAATACATCATTGAATACCAAAAATAACTCTTTTCCCTTTATAGCTAACACTTTAATTATGAAATATCAACTAAATTAAAAACAAACCAATTTTCTAAGCCAATAGTCAGCAAAATACAGCCTGCAGGCCAAATATGGCCCACTGCCTGTTTCATAAATAAAGTTTTATTGTAATAGAGCTACACTCATTGTTTATGAATTATCTCTGACTGCTTTTGGAAAACAACACAACAGCAGAGTTGAGTAGTTGCAACATAACTGTAGAGCCTGCAAAGCTAAAAATATTCACTATCTGAGCTTTACAGAAAAAAGTTTGCCAACTCCTACTCTAAGCCAAACTATATTTTGATTCATTATATTAGATAGAAATATTAGAACACAAAAAGAAACAACTAACAGGATTTCACAAAATCTTTCTTTTGTTGGCACAATATCTCTCAAAAAACTTAGATATTACTCCTTCCTGAAGATAGAAAATAAAAACAATCTAGGCAGTTGTGAAGTTGTGAGTCTCTGAGTTGCCTTGCTCTGGTTAAGGACAGATAGATGGGATCAGGGCACACAGTTTAAGGCTGAACTCTTTGGGGAAGTACCAGATTCTAAGAATCTGACAACTGGACAAAGTGCCGTAACAGCCTAATTTTGAGACAGGGGATGGGCACTGTGGTTTAAAGACCAGATTTGTTTGCAGTCTTCTGAGATTCAATTCCATTACTTCTTGCTGGGAAAAATGCTTGTTTAGGGTATATTACACCAACAGCAGCAGCAACGAAAGCATTATCCTAAGTAGAGAACGTTAAATGGAGAGGCAGGAGTCCTGAGAATGCGTGGTATTTGAAAATGTGCTTGATACATTAACACAAACATGCAAACATCTTTTTCCTTTGCATGTTTTTGGGGTATTTCATGTCATCTTTTTAGAATACCCAAAAGACAGAAGATAGGACCAGCCAGCAAGTTTGTCTAAGCTGGAGAAAGGAAAATCCCTATGATATTGCTCACATAATATTCATTGCATTACTTTTCTTGGAAACAAAACCACAATTTTATTCAGGTTGGCAATATATGTAGCTCAAACACAACTTTTCCCAGATACCTTTGCAGCTAAACTTAATTATATGACTGTGTCCAGGACAGGAGCTAAAAGGAGAGATTAATAGATAGGACTCTGAGGAAAATTCCTTAGTGGGAAGATGAGATACCTGTAATTTTTGCTTCAAATGTAAATGTAATAGCTATATTTCTAGAAATCAGCTTGGACCATGAGGTACATTTTAGTGGGAGGACAATAATAATATTTTAAGGTTAAGAAACCGGATATATAGAAGAAAGCTGAATTCCCATGGGTACCCTGTTGTTGCCATATTTTATGTTACTTGAGAGAGAAGTAACTCTCTAAACCTTATTTAGGCCATTGTTATTTGTGTTTCATCTTTTATGCAGCCCTCCCAATCATATTCTGAATATTAGAAATAAAAAAGAGAATTCCCCACAGTAACTCCTACCAATCTCTTTCAAAAGAGTATGACTAGCAAATTTATCTCTGCAAGAAATACACATACACAGAGATACATACATACACATTTGTCTACCTAGGAATACAAAAAAAATGAAAAAGTAATAAAAATCATTAAATACAAACAAGAAGTATTTATTGTAAATAAACAAGTATTTATTGTAAAATAAATGTGGATGAAGGTGTAATGGTTGTATAGAGAAGTAGTGGTGACAATAGGAATAGATATTATTAGGTTTAGGCTTTAATATTTAAAAAATATAAGTTCAAAGGAACCACTAGAAAAATTCAAAGAAAATTTGAGTCTTTCACACATTTTTAAACTCTTATTTTACAAGTCTACATAACAATACTATTTTGAATGTATAAAAATGTTAATATGTGAATTAAAACATAAAACATGCCTTAATATCTAAAATACATATTGATTTAACTTTTCTTATCATTCATACATTTGGTTGATATGCTACTACATTATAAGCACAATCACATAGCAGAAAATAAAATTTTCACTTGTAATAAATATAAACTTTTTTCCCAAATGAGGGGTATCAACCATATGAGAAAATGAAATAGTGCTTTTAAAGCATTTTATCAAATTTAGTGTTCTGACTGGATTGATCTTAAATTTGAGATAAGCCAAAGTAAGACAGAACTGAGCATTTAGAATGCTCAGAAAAATCATAGGAAATAGTTTATGTTTAAGCTCAGTGACTTATTGATCAGTGATATTCTCATTTGAACATTGCTTTTACTATAGAAGAGATACTTTTGAAAGAATATGCTTCTCCCCAATATTTTGTGCTTACCATGTGGTACAGTTTACGTAGGAAACACAAGATAAAGCTTGCTACTTTTCCTTTATTTACCAAATTTTTTTTTCTTTTTTTTTTTTATTGCATTTTAGGTTTTGGGGTGCATGTGATGAACATGCAAGATTGTTGCATAGGTACACACATGGCAGTGTGCTTTGCTTCCTTCCGTCCCCTCACCTGTATCTGTCATTTCTCCCCATGCTATCTCTTCCCACCTCCCCACCCCCCACCTCTCCCCCATTTCCCCCCAACGGATCCCAGTGTGTAGTGCTCCCCTCCCTGTGTCCATGTGTTCTCATTGTTCAACACCCGCCTATGAGCGAGAATATATGGTGTTTGATTTTCTGCTCTTGTGTCAGTTTGCTGAGAATAATGGTTTCCAGGTTCATCCATGTCCCTACAAAGGACGTGAACTCCTCGTTTTTGATGGCTGCGTAATATTCCATGGTGTATATGTACCACATTTTCCCTATCCAGTCTATCATCGTTGGGCATTTGGGTTGGTTTACCAAATTTTTAAAAGAATTGATTTCTTACCATCTTCAAAAGGTAAGAAGTGTGTATACATATGTAAATATAAATATCACACACATTACATATATACACATAAATATATACACATATACTACATATATATGTGTGTGTGTGTGTGTGTGTGTGTGTGTATGTGTGTGTATATATATATAGTCATTTGTTTAAACATATTTAGTGAGTTCCAACCCAAACTAAATTAGTCTATATGTGGCCACTGGGCCCTCTTCAAATTGGCTAGACTTGGTATCCCTTTTGTTTTGGTATGGCTATAGTAGTTTTCAGTAGCTTCCTTGTCATTTGGGATAGATCTTCTAGGTTCACCTTTTACATTTCCTGCCACAGACTAGGCTCAAACAATTCTCAGAAATGCCCTTGTATTTTTATATATTCTTTTGAGATCTATATAGTCAGGTTATTTGCCCAGTTTTAAAAATTAGGTTATTTGCTTTCTTACTATTGAGTTGTTTGAGTTCCTTACATATTTTGGACTCCTTATCACATGTATGTTTGTAAAATTTTCTCCCATTTTGTAAATTTTCTCTCCTCTCTGTTGATTGTTTCCTTTGCTGTACAGAAGTCTTTTATTTTTATGTAATATCATTTGCCTATTTTCACATGTGTTGCCTGTGCTTTTGGGATCATATCCAAAAAATTATTGGCCCTAAAAATGTCATGGAGTTTTTTTCCCTGTGTTTACTTGTAGTGATTTTATAGTTTCAGATCTAACATTTAAGTATGTAATCCATTTTGAATTATAATCTAATTTAGAACACTTCCATCATTCCAGAAAGTTTTCTTATGCATGCATATATTCTACATAAAATAAATATGTTAAATGAACAGTATCTACAACAATAATCTTTTCCTAAAGATCAGCATATAGCTAGCTGTTTTCAATCTCCAATGAATTGAAGATGTGTCTAACAAATCATGTTATAGTTCTGCCTAATGATAGAAATGCTTAGAGTGGTGTCGACTAGTGTATGAAGTTCAGTGAAGGTGCTGAGTTTTTTATTAAGTCTTAAGAAAATGTTTCTTTTGTTCATTTTCTGGTTTTAGCTATAATCTTAATAAAGTTACTGGAGAAGAAACTTCCTACAAAGTGAGATATTACCATATTTATTTCATGAATTTGAATCATAGCATTCCCCAAACCACCAAATATTGTTTTTAACACCCAATCAATTTTCCATAAATATTTGTTAAGTGATGGGAAATGTTGTCTCTCAAAGTTGTAATTTTTGGGCTTTTAAGTTCGAAAGAATATAAGAGATATGTTTTTCATCACCATGTATACTCTCCATCAAACTAGTAGGCTGGGTGCATTACCTGTCCAGAAAGAATCACTTAGCCAGGCACCATGGCTCGCCCCTGTAATCCCAGCACTTTGGGAGGCCAAGGCAGGAGGATCATGAAGTCAGGAGTTCAAAACCAGTCTGACCAACTTGGTAAACCCTGTCTCCACTGAAAATACAAAAATTAGCTGGGCATGGTGGTGTGTGCCTGTAATCCCAGCTACTCAGGAGGCTGAGGCAGGAGAATCACTTGAACTCAGGAGATGGAGGTTGCGAGATTACACCACTGCACTCTAGCCTGGAGACAGAGCTCCACCTCAAAACAACAACAACGGCAAAAAAAAAAAAAAAAAAAAAAAAAAAATCATATAAGTAGTAATATGAATGTTTACTTTAGGTTATAGATACATAGTTGATATTTTATAGGATACCTTCTTGAACATTTTCTGTTAACTTAAAAAGGATTTCAAAATCTGACATACTGCAACCACTGTGCTCAATTTCATATTGCAAAAAAAATTTCTGAAAAGAAATTGGTTTTGACATATGTCAAAGAGCAATTCTGAAGATTAGTTTGGACTATAAAAATGTTTAAGGTGTCTTTCAACTTCCTTGGCGTTCGTATAGGAAATGCACTTAAGCCATATGACTCTGCTCATTTCCTTGTGTGCATTCATTCATCTGTGTAAGGTGTTAAAAAAGTGGACAGATGAACATGAATAAGAGATACTAGATGCACTGTTTTTCAAATACTATTGCTTGTTTAAAGTTACATAATTCAAAAAGTGAATCTAATTACCAGGAAAAAAAATGTATTTAATTTGTTCTAGATTATAGTACTCAAATTATTTAACACTTTTCATAGGTAATCAGAAAGTAAAATCTCATTCATTTACCTCCCTCTTAAACTCTTAAACCCCCTCCCTCTTAAACTTACAAGTAGTTACTTTTAAGGCCAGTTTAATTTTTTCTTCAAAAATTGTCCTGGTAAAAGGAAAACCAAGCTCTTTCCATTGTAACATAACCTGATCCGACAATATGTTTTATCCATGTTATATATTCTACAATAATTTGTCATCTTGAACTTCACAAGTAATAGTATAAGTAATTTTTTCTATTAGTTTATCTTATTTGTGGTGATAGTTCAGCCTCTATTTTAACTCCTACCCTTTCTAGTCTGGTACCGAATGGCAGCAAATCTTTCAAGGCAGCGTCACAGCTTCCCTTCTGTCATCTTTCTATATATTATTTTGGGACAATAGCTAAAAAATAAAATAATTAGCTGAAAAAGAGTAAGTGGGTAGCAATTCCTGCTAAATACATTATGTTTTAATAAGAACAATGACATTCATCAGAAAAATGCAGGTTAACCAGTTGCTTTTAATATATTTCTTTGTAGTCATGATCTTCAAATTTAAATGTTGAAGATAAGGTCATTATAAATTTTATACATTCCGAGTTTCAAATATTGGAGTCAAATCAATGTAATAAATTCTGTGCATATTTTGCTTTTTTGTTTGGGTTTGTTTTTGACTGTCAACTCAACCAAATCGAAAAAAAAAATTACCTAATGATATCTACAGAAGAAAATTGTGAATAGTATTACAGATTTTAGCAGCTTTTTAATTAACCAGGATGAACATTTTAATAATAATGTATCACAGTTAAGTTAAAATGCCTGAACAAGAGCAAAACATTTTAGTAAACAACAAAATCAATTAGTGTGTATTTGTGACAGTAGGTGATACTAACTAATTGGATTAAGTATTGGAAATTTCATATTTCCATTCTGGAAATGCCTACATTTCAAAGGCATTTTATAAAATAGAAGATGATAAGTAGTAGATTTAGTTAATACATTTTAAAATATATATTTTAGTGCACTTTACACGTAGACTACATGACCAAAGATCTAATAAATTATGTAAACAAAATATGCATCACATCTTAAAAACATATTTTCCACAACTAGAAATTTGAGAATTTAATGGCATAATCAACTTTAGACAGGAAGGTGTGGTACTTTAAAAGATAACCATTATAAAACAAAGTAGCAACATATAAATTTTCCTGGGTTATCTGTCATAAATTATGAATAGATACTATAGCTGTCATCTTTTTGTTTGCATGTAGAAATTATCCAGTGTCTACTCTTGCCAGAAATTGTTGTCAATCCTAAATACTAAGACTTCAATCTTGATATGAAGATTTCTTCATCTTTCTAATTTTTTTAGCAAATACCTGAGATTTTCTCAGTTATTTATAATAATTTTCTTTATTCATAGTATCCTATATTTCATACTTAAATCTATTTGTTTCTCAAAATAATTTGGATTCTTTTTTTTGGTGGGGGGGATTCTTCTTTTAAAGTGATACTCTACAGATCTTTGGATGGACTATGCCCCATATGTACGTTTTGAATCCTGCTTATGTTCTTTCATATTTCCAGCTTTAAATTGATTGTCTTACATTTCAAAAAAGTTCAATAATCTTGCATAAAATATAATTTGTATTTTTATTCATATTCTATAAATCCTCAAATAATTAACTAAAATATATTTCTTCTTTCAATAATGATATTAAACTTCACGTTTCTTTTTTGTTTTTTGAGACAGAGTCTTACTCTGTCACCTGGCGCCAAGCTGGAGTGCAGTGGTATAATCTCGGCTCACTGTAATCTTTGCCTCCTGGGTTCAAGCAATTCTCCTGCCTCAGCCTCCTGAGTAACTGGGACTACAGGCATGCACCACCATGCCCAGCTAATTTTTTTGTAGAGACGAGGTTTCACCACATTGGCCAGGATGGCCTCGATCTCTTGACCTCGTAATTCACCCACCTTGGCCTCCCAAAGTACCGGGATTACAGACGTGAGCCAACTGCATCCAGATCTGAACTTCATTTTCTAAAGAATTTTTAAAATTTTATAATAGCCTAACTTTGTTTATTTATTAGATTTAAATTTTTCTATAGTATGGCTCAAATCATTAGTAAGTTGTTTTCTGAGTGAAATCATAAAATTGCTATTTTTCTATGTACTAATTTTTTGCCAAGACAAAACCTAAGAAGAAATAAAATGTTAGTGAAATCAAATTCAGAAATTGCCAAAACAGATATTGCTCAATCAATGACAGATTGAGAAACAACATTAAATGATACATTGTACTGGCTTATTAGGGTACATAGCTACCAAATTTATAGTCTAATATTTAGGAGAAATATTAACATTTCTTTATATAACTCTTACTTTGAAGTATGAAGAGGATAGGGGAATGCAATTAACTGTGATATGTAGCATTTTGTCGTGTTGTGTTTTGTTTTGTTTGAAGCCAATATGTACCACAAGAATATCTAATATCTCTCCTTCATTTTATAGTAGCAATATTGATGCAGATCTGTTTGAATAAATTAGATTCCCTTTTGTATTGTCTTAATTTATTGGAAGTGGCAAGGTTATATGGCCATGATCTAGCTAGTTACACCTTTATTTCCATCTATAATTGTTGCCTTAGATTCACATATCCCATTTGTTTAAATAGTTTCTACTACCTATTACTGAACAAATTCTAATCACAAAATTATCTAGGGAAAGTTGAATTCCCAATCTCTACAACACATCAGTCCCTGGTTTACTCAATCCCTGGGATACTGTGATTCTCCAGGGACATATCTTCTCCCTCATTGCCTACCCATCACTAAAGTTTTAATAAACGTTATGGGATCTTTTATAGCAGTCATGAAAAAAAAAAAACAGGCCACCCTTATTGCAGTCTTCAAGCAGTCCTTACCAACTAGGTCATTAAATGTCATTAAATGCCATTAAATGTAATTAATCCTGACAGATTTCTTGGAGCTGATCTCTCCAACAGGAGTTCATGTAGTTTATGACCTCTGTATACTTTTCAAATATTGACCAAAGTTCAGGACCTGAAATTAGAGAACTTAACCTCATGGCATTGCCAAACGCTATCGCTATTTTTTGCTTTTCTCTTGAGGGCCCTCTTTTTTTCCTCTCTGACCTGTACACATTACCCAATCCATGTGCCTGAAGCCTGACAATGACATTTTAGCCAACTAACCTGGCTCCTCAAGCAAGCTATTTTGGGATATTAATAGAATCACAAAGATTTCTGCAATATGTAGTTTATTTGCCATAAGAAAATACCAAAAGAATTGAAGAGAATAAAGAGATGCTTCTCTCATCCTAAGAGAGAAACTTCAACTTTGTACAGCTTCCAAGCAGAGGTAGCCTATGGTAGAAAACACCCCTGAATATCCCTTGTCTAATTTTATTCTGTTGTTATCAGCATTTTTCTAACAACGGTTCCACTTAAAGTAGGCACTAAAACTCATTACATAAATCAAATTCACTCTATCTTCTTGGCCCCTTCTCTTGATGTTTTTTCTGTCTACCACATGGTATCCCAAAATATTTACAGGAGAGGTCTCCTCTCATCTTTCAGCTTAGTTCACAGCTCATTCTCTCCATCAAGCTCTCCCTATCCATCCCAGAGCACACTCCATCTCTTATTATTATCTTTTTCACTGTCCCATTAAAATAATTATCAATTAATGTCATTAGACATATATTATATATTTATTTTCATTTCCATTTCCAGTTTCTCTTCACCAGAATGGAAGCTTTATTAGGGCAGAGGATGTGTCTGTCTGAATATGTCAGAAGGTTCTCTGCCAAAATCCCAGATATCAATAAATATTTCTTGAATCGATGAAATCAAATTGCAATGAAACTATAAAGCTATAAAAATGAATGCTCTGTTGAACATAAATGTCACACTTAAAAATATTTTTGTTCCATTGTCTGCACTTCTAAAGAACATCCTCTTTCATTGTTTCCCTGTTCATATTGAATTTAACTGCTCATGAATTTATCATTTCCCTTAAAATGACAGATTTACAAGTGTCGTGGCTTTGCATCAACGGTGGCACCCTGTCACGGTTCCTGGAAACAAAGAGAAACTCAGTCTACTTGTTGAATTATTAAATAGGTAGATTAATTCATTTAGTATTTATGAGAAAGTGTTACAAGTTTGCTATTGACTACTCTAAATATCTGTGTCATATTCACAAAAATAAGCATTAGTAGATTCTGGTTTGAATATCTCTAAGTAAATGTTTTAAATGTCTCAGAAATTATTACTTAATACCTAATACAAGATTCATGTCTGTATATCTTCAATTCGTAGGAAAGTGTATAAAATGAACAAATATTAAGAATTGGTCATGGCTATGCAGGCTCTCTTTCGGTTCTATATGAAGTTTCAGGTGGTTTTTTCCAGTTCTTTGAAGAGGGTTATAGGTAGCTTGATGGGGATAGCACTGAATCTATTTAAATTACTTTGGGCAGTATGGCCATTTTCTTCCTAACCATGATTATGGAATGTTTTTCAATCTGTTTATGTCCTCTCTTATTTCATTGAACAGTGGTTTGTAGTTCTCCTTGAAGAGGTCCTTTACATGCTTTGTTATTTGTATTTCTAAGTATTTTATTTTCTTGGTAGCAATGGTGAATGGTAGTTCATTCTTGAGTTGGCTCTCTTTAAGTCTATTACTGGTGTATAGGAATGCTTGTGATTTCCAGGCATTGATTTTGTATTCTCAGACTTTGCTGAAGTTGCTTCTCAATTTCAGGAGATTTTGGGCTGAGATGATGGGGTCTTCTAAACATACAATCATGTCAACTGCAAATAGAGACAATTTGACTTCCTCCTTTCCTAATTGAATACGCTTTATTTCTTTTTCTTGCCTGATTGCTCTGGCTAGAACTTCCAATACTATATTGAATAGGAGTGGTGAGAGAGGGCATCCTTGTCTAGTGCCAGATTTCAAAGGGAATGCTTCCGGTGTTTGCCCATTCAGTATGACATTGGTTGTGGGTTTGTCGTAAATAGCTTTTATTATTTTGAGATATGTTCCATCGATCTAGTTTATTGAGTGTTTTTAGCATAAAGGTGATGTTGAATTTTGTCAAAGGCCTTCTCTGGATCTCTTGAGATAATCATGTGGTTTTTGTCTTTGGTTCTGTTTATGTGGTGGATTATGTTTATAGACTTGCGTATGTTAAACCAGCCTTGCATCCCCGGGATGAAGCCTACTTGATCATGATGGATAAGCTTTTTGATGCGTTGTTGCAATTAGCTGACATTGACCAATGATGATAGACTGGACAAGGAAAATGTGGTACATATACACCATGGAATACTATGCAGCCATAAAAAGCTATGAGTTTGTGTCCTTTGTAGAGACATGGATGAATCTGGAAACCATCATTCTCAGCAAACTGACAAAAGAACAAAATCAAACAAGGCATGTTCTCACTCATTGGTGGGTGTTGAACAATAACACATGGACGCAGGGAGGGGAGAATCACACACTGGGGTCTGTTGAGGGGGCTAGGGGAAGGACAGCAGAGGGTGAGGAGGTTGGGGAGGGATAACATAGGGAGAAATGCCAGACATAGGTGCCTGGGAGATGGAGGCAGCCAAGCACATTGCCATGTATGTACCTATGCAACAATCCTGCACGTTCTGCACATGTACCCCAGAACCTAAAGTGCAATAATATATATTTTATATATATATATAAATTCTTTATATATATAAAAATTCTTTATATATATAAATTCTTTATATATATATATATATATATATATATATATATATATATATAATTGGTCATTTTATTGCATAGCCAAATTAGTCACCAAATGTCAGTCACTTAGTTTAGAAAATGATCTAAGATCTTTAAGATCTTCATCAGATTCTAGGGTTCCCTCAACCAAGGTAATATTCTTGTGTTTTTGAAGGCCACCTCATGCCTTATCTTATGGGACCTGGCTCATCCTGTCTATCATTAAACAACTATACTCCTGGGTCCTTTTACTTGGCTTAAGATCTTCCCGGCCTGATGCAGTGGCTCACACCTGTAATCCTAGCACTTTGGGAGGCTGAGGCAGGTGGATCACGAGGTCAGGAGATCAAGACCATTCTGGCCAACAAGATGAAACCCCATCTCTACTAAAAATCCAAAAATTCGCTGGGTGTAGTAGCATGCCTGTAGTCCCAGCTACTCGGGAGGCTGAGGCAGGAAAATTTCTTGAACCCAAATGAGCCAAGATTGTACCACTGCATTACAGCCTGGCAACAGAGCTAGACTCTGTCTCAAAGGGAAAAAAAAGTCCTCACAAAGTAATCATTTTTCCTCTTAGGCACTCTATTCAATTATGGCCTTCCTACTATAAGCATCATTCTTGTACACAGTGTGTACTTAGTAACTATTCCAAGAGGATGATGCTTGAATCACAGGACGTGCATGCAGATGCAAACTATTGTCATTATCTTCACATTGTCAAATAGAATTTGCTTTTCACTTCTTGATGTGCTGCCTTTTCTTAGGTCAACATATTCTGTTTTCATTATTTTCTCATCATTCTGATAATTTTGTAGACAGATTATTATTTTTTCTTAATTCTGGAAGTTAATACACGTTCCTAGGTTAATTAATAATAATCTTGTTATGATTATTATTTTCTTTGTTGAGAATAAAACTCTAAATAAGCCATTTTCTCTACATGAATGGCTTCCCTCAATTGCTTTTTGAGCTATTAGATGAAGATCATCTTTCCCTGACATTACGAATGCAGTGCCAAGGACACTGGAAATGGGAACACTTATTTCGAAAAGCCTTTGGAATATACAGCTTCCAGATTAGGATCTTTCCTCTTCGAATCCACTTTCGGATACAGGAAAAAGTAGAACTTAGGAAAGTTAAACTACAGGGAGATTTCTGCTGGTGAATCATACAACTGCGACCAGTCCAAGCCCTTTCAGAAGGCTGTTTATAACCAGGTCAAACTGAAGAAACTGGAAGCTACAAAAGAACAGACTGACTATGTAAAAGTTGGTAGGTTTAAACAAATAATAAGCGGCTGTGAAATCAGTTTTCATGAATGGGCTAAAAGGGGTGACTATGGAAACAAATGATTAGAATGGCAATTCTAATCAGCTGCTTCCAGCAGGTCTTTAAAATAATTACATTTTAATATTTTGACTGCCAGAGAAAATCCACATGCTCCAGATGACTAATGAAGTTTAATACTTTTGAAATAAGTCTTTTCTTATTTCTTTTTTCCTTTCTTCCTTCCTCCCCGCCTCCCTCTTTCTCTCTTTGGGACAAAATAAGGATGTAGAAAAAAAAACAAAAACAAAAACAAATCCAAAGCAGGAAAGTGAGCAAAATCTCTTTTAATGGGCATGAGATTATACCTCAAATTAGAGTTTAGTTATAATATAAAATTCTGAATGACACATTCTAAGTAATGAGTAGCTGTTATTATTTTTAATTGCTCTTTGTCAATATGATTTAATAAATATGCCTTTTCCATTCCCATGGCTGCAATCCCTAGTTTTACTTGCTTAGATAGAACTGTATCCTCTCAAATTGTAGTGTTCTGTGGGGCTTTGGAAAATATGTGGGTGATATTTCATATTTGTCTGCCAAAATAGTTACTTTTGGCAATTGTAATATGAACATTTCATTCTAACAAATTAGCTTTGAATAGGCTTTTTGCTTTCTTTTCTTCTCTCTCCCCAACCAGCTGAAGGAGTTATCAACCAATGTTTTCTAGAATTTTTTTTTTCACTAATCTGTTAATCCAACCAGCCACCATTTATTGGGTTTGACAAAAACTCTGTCCTTGGCGTAACTTGAGTGAAACTCCTCTGAGCTCTCTTCTCAATGAGGCCTTGGCCTCAGCCTCAGCCTCAGCCTTTATCTTGCCTTTGGCCTACCCAGCTGTTTAAGCAAAGAATCCTGCTAAGTTTGGTTAGAACCATCCAATCCTTGATATTTGATTACTCTTCATATCTGATCAGGTACTTTATTGTCCATATTTGATGTCTAAGTCCTTGGCCTGTCTTTAGCAAAAGTCTATTTAAGATGCTTGATGTCTCCTCTTAGTAATTCTCCACACCCTGTTCGTTGAATAGAAATCTACAATTGCACAATGGCTGTACTGTCCTTGTATCCAGAAAGGAATCCAGTTGCTCCCTTACTGTAATATCTCTATTGCAATAATCTTGAATAAACATTTCCTTACCATTTTAAGAAGTTTCAGGATAATTTTTTCTTTAACAGCATGGTGCCCATGCAGAATCAGATTCATTATTGGCCCCTGGACCGCTCACCGAGGACCGCAGATGCACATCTTTGAAGCCTTTGTCTTCACTCCTTATTGATTGATTAGGGATCTGTTGGTGAGTCTTGCTATTGATCCAGTCCAGTGCTCTGTATAATATTTTGTTGAAGCACAGTGATAACAGATTTAGAGTTTCTGAGCATACACTTTTGAGACTGGTTTAGAGTCTTGAGCGTCTTTGTTTGGGACACACCATCAGCTAAAAACATGGGAGGATCTCAGTGGGCCAACATCATCCTTTTCTAACCTCTGCTGACTGTATCATCTACCACTGTGGCATCTCCTGTCCACCCGCTTTCTTGTTCGCATGATTTTACTAATGATAATATGGAATATCATTGCCTTCTTGGGAAACTTGAAATCATCCCAAACTAGCTTATCTAAATTCCCACACTTAAATTATTTGCCTCCATATCTTCTTCCTCCTTTTAACCACTTTCAGTCCTTCCCTCAGTTCCCTTCAACACATTGATCTATCTCTCTTCAAGCCTTTTCCTCTTCCATCCCTCTATTTACCCCAATAGATCTTTCTTTTTCCATTGCGGACCCTAAATTTCCTACAAGATAACAGGGCAAATAAAAATTCTAAAAGTCTCATCCACAAACAAAGTCTTTTTTGAATTTCATCAAAAAAATTACAGTACATATATGACATTATAATTATTTGTTGGGATATATGCTTACAATCTGTACACTGTTTTCAGAAAACTGATAGCAAATTCTGCTATGATCTGCAGAATAGCCAATTGACTTTTTAGTTGGCATATTTGCAATTCTTGAAATGTGTTACCATTCATGGTAAATGGCAATTTAGAGCTAGATAGCTAAGAATCTTGAGATACGGAAATTATTCTGAATTACTCCTATCTCAACAGATATGGAATATCCCTTAAGATACGGGCCTACTGTATCACAAAGACATGGGCCTACAATAATTACAGATCTTTATAACCAAAAAAGGGAGGCGGGGAATTTAGAAAAGACGTGATGATGGAAGCAGAATCATACCGTGTGAGTATGCACACACAGTAATATCACGTGAGAAAGATTAAACCAGTTTACGTAACTATGGAGGTTAGCAATTCCAAAATCTGTGGGGCTGGCCGGCAGGCTAATGACCCTGGAACATCAATGTTGCAGCCCAAGTATGAAGTCTGGCCGGCTGGGGACCCAGGAGAAGTAATGTTCCAGTTTGAGTCTGAAGGCAGTTTTCTATAGAACCAGTACAGGCCTATGTTGCAGATTTCGTCTGAAGGAAGTATGCTAGACAATTCTCTCTTCCTCAGGGGAGGCTGGTCTTTTTGTTTTACTCAGGTTTTAAACTGTTTGAATGAGGCCCATGCACATTATGGAGGGCAATGTACTTTATTCAAAGTCCAGGAAATTTTAATGTTCCTCTCATCCAAAACACCCTCACAAAGGCAAGCAAAATAAGATTAGGTCACATATGGGGACAACCTGTGACCCAGCCAAGTTGACACGTAAAATTAACTACCACAACATCCAAACTCCTATTTTCATAATTTTCTTAGATTGAATTAAAATTATTTAATATGCGTCTGTCTTTCTTCACACATAATGAGCTCCTTATAATAAGTTTCCTCAGCTTTGGCACTGTTGTCATTTTACACTTGATAATTATTGTGAGAGGCTGTTCTGTTCATTGTAGCAGGTTGACGGTATCCTATCCTTTACCTACTCCATGCCAGTAGCATCTTCTGTCCTTCAGTTATAGTGATAAAAAATGTCCTCAGAAACTGTTCAAAGGGCTCTTGGGCAAATTGATCCCATTAAAAGTCACCACTTGAATAGAGGTTATGGGTTTTCATCTTGGAATGAAAAGCCCTGAACATATGAATGAAATGTTGAAATATTTGCTATAGTAATCAATGTATCACTAAATGAATGAATAAAATGTCAGAAATAAATAGTGCCATTGAAGTTTAGTGGGATTTTTCTTTTCTTTTCTTTTCTTTTTTGTAGAGCGTCTCACTCTGTGGCCCAGGCTGGAGTTCAGTGGTGCCGTCTTGGCTCATTGCAACCTCCACCTCCTGGGTTCAACCAATTCTTGTGCCTCAGCCTCCTGATGTAGCTGGGAGTTGGGAATACAGGAGTGCGCCACCTTACCCAACTAATATTTGTGATTTTAGTAGATAATGGGTTTTACCATCCAGGCTGTTCTCAAACTCCTGGCCTCAAGCAATCTGCCCAACTCGGCTTCCCAAAGTGCGGGAATTATAGATGTGAGTCACAATGCCCAGCTGGAAAAAAATTATCAATGTTTCACTTTTACTCAACTGCCTCACTTAGTTCTAAAGAAAAACATTGCCTGGTCTCTTTTTAGATTGTTAGCACCCTGAGGGTAAGTAATTTTTAAAACAATTTAGCAAGTGAACACATGCTAAATCCAAGCACATAAAAGGAACTTGATAAAAAATATTGTTGACCAAGTGAACAATAAACTCTTCTTAAAGGCAAAATTATGGGCTTGGCTCTTGCTCTGCTGTGTGCTTTTCTTATCTGTGTTGAGGTCTCTCCTAGCCTCCACAAGACTATCTCTTAGAACCTTGTTATTCCAGATGGCTTTACATGTCACTCTACTGGAATTACCAAGGCATTCTGACACTCATGATAGTGATGGATGACAGAATGTACTGAATTTATATGTCATTTTATTACTTCTAAGTAGTTTAGGGAGTGATAATTTTTCTAAGTAGTATTCTTTTGGAGTAATGACACAAGCACAGAAAATAAAAAGTTTTTGCTTTTTAAAGCCATTTTCTGTCTTTACTTATAAGACAATTTATTTAACAGTGGCTTAAATGGATCAATTTTATCTTTCTACTACAGAGAGCTTTTACTTTTAGCTATTGTTACATCTTAATATTACACATACTGCAATGAACTGAATGCTCATGTTCCCACAAATTCATATGTTGAAATTCTAACCTCTGAGGTAATGATATTAGGAAAATAAATTAGGCCTTTGGGGGGTGATTAGACCATAAGGCAGAGCTCTCATAAATGGGATTAGTGCTCATGGAAAAGAAGCCCCGGAGAGACCCTTTACTTCTTCCACCACATCAGGTTATAGCAAAAAGATTGCAATTTATTAACTGTCTGAGCCCTCACCAGACAATGAAATTACTAGTTCCTTGATCTTGAGCTCCCAGCCTACACAGCTGTGAGAAACAAATTTATGTTTATAAGTGACCTAGTTGATGGTATTTTGTTATAGCAGACTGAGCAGCCTAACACAGCATACTATTTGCCACTTAAAAATTGATGCTGATAGTTGGCCGGGCGCGGTGGCTCAAGCCTGTAATCCCAGCACTTTGGGAGGCCGAGGTGGGTGGATCACAAGGTCGAGAGATCGAGACCATCCTGGTCAACATGGTGAAACCCCGTCTCTACTAAAAAAAATACAAAAAATTAGCTGGGCATGGTGGCGTGTGCCTATAATCCCAGCTACTCAGGAGGCTGAGGCAGGAGAATTGCCTGAACCCAGGAGGCGGGGGTTGCGGTGAGCCGAGATCGCGCCATTGCACTCCAGCCTGGGTAACAAGAGCGAAACTCCATCTCAAAAAAAAAAAAAAAAAAAAAAAATTGATGCTGATAATCTCTTCAATGTTTCACTTCTAGTATAATACTTATTCACTGGAGATACAAATTAATTTTATGCAAATACTCTTTCCCATTTAAAAATAATAATTTGAAATAAACTATATTGAGGTATAATGTACAGATAATAACATTTACAAAGTTTAATTGTACAGTTGGGTGGGTTTGACAAATGAACTCACCTGTGTAGCCCCATGCTAATTAAGATTATAGAATGAAAGCTGTCATTCCCCTTTACAACTAATATCTCCCCACTTCCTAAGCTACTTGATCCAACATAAGTTTTACCTGTTCTGAAATTTTACATGAAAAAATTAATACAGTATGCAATTTTTTTTTCTTTCGGGTTTACTCATTCTGTTGGCTATATTGGCAATGTAATCATTTTTTATTCGGATTAGTATTCCATTGTGTGAATCTACCACAATTTGTTTTCTAATACATCTGGTGATAGACATTTGAGACGTTTCCAGGTTTTTTTCCTATTATTAATACAGCTTTTCTAAACAATATGCATAACTTTTTGAAGACTTGTGTTTTCATTTCCCTAGGATAAGTAGCTAGAAATAGAATTATTGATGATCAGCATAGGCATGTATTTAACTCTTATAAAACATTACCAAAGTGGTTGTACCATTTAACACTGGCTATAATAATGTGAGTTAACAGCTGCCCCACATCCTAGTTAGCATTTGGTATTGCCAATATTTTTACTATTATTCATTCAAATGAGTGTGAAATTGAAACTCATTGTAGTTTTAATTTGCATTTTCTTGATGTCTACAGATGTTAACTATCTTTCCATTTACTTATTGTCCATTCAAATATCTTCTTTTGTGTGAATTCAAGATTTTTGCCCATTTTACAAATAGCTCTTTTATTGAGTTAAAAAGGCTTGTAGTCTGGATATAAGTCCTTTCTCAGATATGTATACTGGATATGTTTTTCCCAGTTTATAGAATAAAATTTCATTCAAATAGTAGAATTTTTAAATTTTGATGAAGTTTAATTTATTACATTTTCTATTTATATATGAGTTAAGAAATCTTTGTCTAGTCCAAGGTCATGATGATTTTTTCTAACTTTTTCTTAAAATTTTAACAGATTATGATGTATGCTATTAACCACTTAAAATTAATTTTTGTGTATGATGTTATTTTAGGGTTAAATATAGTTAATTAACCTTGTCTAGCTGAGTCAGTACCATTTGTTGAAAATATCTCTTTTCTTTGTAATAATTTTGGCTATTGGTACAAATAAAATGCTTATACATGTATTTACTGCTTGATTCTATAAACTGTTTCATTACTTTCTTTTTCTATCTTTATAACAGAATCACACAGTCTGGAGTATTATCAAATTATAAGATACCTTGAAATCAAATAATGTGAGTTCTCAAACCTTTTTCTTTTAATTTTTTTGCAACACTGACTTTGCTGTTTAAGGTCTCTTGAAATTCCCAATAATTTTTAAAATCAGTTTGTCAAATCCTATACATTAAAACCATGCTGGGTGTTAGGTTTGTGATTATGTTAATTTATTTAACAATATTGGGAAAATTAGTATCTCTTAGTTCATAAATTTGTCATATTTCTTCATTTATTTGACACATTTTAATTTATCTCAACAATGTTTTATAGCTTTCAGCCTAGACTCCCTACACACCTTCTGACAAATTTATTCATAAACATTTTGGTGTTAATACTATTATAAATAAATTTTTTAAAGTTTTATTTACCAATTGTGTGAGCTTATCAAAATAAAAATTATTTTTATATGAAGCTTATATTTTTCAACCTTGTTGCTTAACAAATTTAATGAGCTTTTATAGATTTCTTGATATTTTCTATGTAGACAATATGTCATATATAAATAAAGACTGGATTTCACCTTTCCAACATTTTAAACATTACCAAATAATTTACTGTATTTACTGAGTTAATCATGTAATTTTTATCCCTAATTGCATTAATATGTTTGAATAACTTAATTGATTTTCAAATATTGAACCAGTGTTGCATTTTAAGGATGAATCTTACTTGGTCATAATATATTAAGCTTCTCACATATAGCTAAACTCAAATTTCTAATATTTTATGATGATAATTGTATCTATGTTTATTAGGATTATTGGCTTGTAACTAATTTTTATGGCTATTAGAATTATTGGCTTGTAATTAATTAATTTTCAGATTTTATTATCAGGGTTATGCTAACCTCATAAGACAAGCTGAGAAGTATTTTCTCCTTTTCTGTATTGTGAAAGTGTCTGCAAAACTGCTAATTTTAAAAAATATTTGATAGAATTCATCTTGTAAAATGACTTGGGCGTGGTGTTTTCTTTTTGACATTCATATTATAAATTCAATTTTTTAACAGCTATTGAACTAGTTACAAGTTATTACCTCTTCAGTATTATTAAATTGCCTTTCAGAACAAATTACCAATTGTTCATAACTGGCCCTTATTATCCTTTCAATATCTGAGGTTTTAACAATATTTCTGTCTTTTATGGCCAATATTGGTAATTTGTGTTTCATCTCTTTTTTTCTCCATTCAATTTTGCTGAAGATTTATTCATTGAAGTTTAATTCAAAGAAGAATCTTTGGCTTTGTTAAATTTATTTATCGTTTGTTTGGTATTTCATTTACAATTGCTCTTATATATGTTATATTCTTTCTCCTATTGTTTTGATTTAATTTGTTTTTCTTTTCAAACCTGAGAAAACTGATTGTAAACTTTTGGTTTTTTTCTAGTACCATTTGATGTTATATATTTCCTTCTAAGCACCATTTTGCATTCTACAGATTTTGATATATAGTCTTTTCCTTTTCATTGCTTTAGAATGTTTTCTAATTTTCACTGTAATTTTTGTGAATCTTTAAGATATTTAAGTGTGTGTTTAATTTCTATTATTTATGGATTTTTGATAATTATAAATAATTATTTCTATTATTTATGGATATCTTATTAATACTGATTTTCATTTTCATTATGGTCAGAAAACATATTTTATAAAACTTCCATTTTTCAAAATTTATTGACATTTCTAACAATCCAACATATGGCTCTTCTTGGTGAATCTTCTATGTGTACTTAAAAAAATCTGTGTATTTAATAATTGTTGGGCTTAATATTTTGTAAATATTAATGTGAACAATTTGATTGGTGGGGTGTTTAAATCCTCTATATCCTTACTAATTTTTTCCTACTGATTACATTAATTACCAAGACATGGTTGTTAAAATCTCCACTTATGATTGTGAATTTATCTATTTTTTTCTTTTAGTTCTGTCAGTTTTTAATATGTGTATTTTTAAACTCTTTTATCAGGTACATTTTTATATTTTCCTAATAAACTTACTCTTTTTATCACCATGCATTATACTTCTTTATCTCTAGTAATATATTTGGCTTGTAAGTCTACTTTTTCTAATATTAATATGACCACATTGCTTTCTTATTTTTAGTATTTGCAAGTCATGGCATGTATGATTTTCTATACTTTTAGTTTCAATTGGATTTTGTTTTTATAGTTAAAGTGTAATTCTTACAAACATTCTATATGGGCTAAAAATGCTATTAAGATAATTACTACATTTTATTATTTCATGTATAATATGAAATAATAGAAAAACATATTATTTGCTTATTGCTTACTATGTACCACATGTGTGCTAAGCACTTTACTTACATAATCTCATTTAAAACCCACAAAAATTCTGGAAAGTAACCTTATTACACAAGTAAGTAATTTGCCAAAGGCAATTTGGAATTATGAAAGAATGATGCTTCAAATCTAGATGGGTTTAGCTCCAAAGCACTTTCTCTAACCTTATGCTACATTGCTGTAGAAAATGATAGTAGCCTTAAATCGCACTATTTCATCCATATTTTGAAGAAATACACATGCTACTTTGTGATGATTCTATACATAATACAGTGTTGCTGCACATTCCTTAAATCTGGCTTGATTGTCTTAGAGCTGGGCCATGAAGTCATTTTGTTGATCAGCTGTCCATTTTGTGTTTCTATGCTTAAGTTGTACCAATCATAATCAAAGCTCTTAAAACTCTTCTTAGGGTCGGGGTTTTTATTTCTGTATCTTGATATAGATTAACATTTGAAACACATCTGTTTGTTCTGTGACTATGAACAAGTACTTTGGAAAATGTGGCACATATACACCATGGAATACAGTGCACCCATAAAAAACAGTGAGTTCGTATCCTTTGTAGGGACATGGATGAACCTGGAAACCATCATTCTCAGCAAACTGACACAGGAACAGAGAATCAAGCACTGTATGTTCTCACTCATAGGTGGGTGTTAATGAGAACACATGGACACAGGGAGGGGAGCATCACACACTGAGGTCTGTTGTGGGGGACTAGGGGAGGCACAGTGGGGGGCAGGGAGTTGGGGAGGGATAACATGGCGAGAAATGCCAGATATAGGTGATGGGGATGGAGGCAGTAAATCACATTGCCATGTATGTACCTATGCAACCATCCTGCATGTTCTTTACATGTACCCCAGAACCTGAAATGCAATATATATATATATGTATATATATATATATATATATGTATATATGTATATAAAAATATATAAATTTAGGCATTTCGCAGTATCCATAGTTGCCCACAGATCTCGACAATACCTTGTACTTTAAAATTAGAATTGGGACTTTCACTCTCTTTTTAATCCCTTATTGTTTCTTTCTACAAGGTATCTTTTGGCAATTTTTGTTGTTATTAACCAAGGCTTCTAAAACAATGTACTGTTTGTAAGCATGATCTATCTGATTACAGCTTCATTACATGTAATTCTATTAATTCTTGCAAGGACTAAGATGAATTTAGATACCAATCTTCTGGTAGCATGTAGTGAACCAAAACCTGTGATTGACAACCATTAATTACTTTAATTCTTTTGACCAATTACTTTATTACAATTCAATAAGACTGAAATACCTTGAGCACATTCAAATTATGGGCATTGTTGCCACAGAGATCATCCTGTACTGAAAATAAATTTAAGGATCAACAAATAAGCTGACTTATAAAATACTAGACAAGTGGCCAGTCCCGGCGGCTCATACCTGTAATCCCAGCACTTTGGAAGGCTGAGTCAGGTGGATCACCTGAGGTCAGTAGTTCGAGACCTGGCCAACATGATAAAACCCTGTCTCCCCGTCTCTGCTAAAAACACAAAAATTAGCCAGGTATGTTGGTGAGTGCCTGTAGTCCCAACTACTCGGGAGGCTGAGGCAGAAGAATCACTTGAATTCAGGAGGCGGAGGATGCAGTAAGCCTAGATCACGCCACTGCACTCCAGCCTGGGCAACAGAGTGATACTCCATTTTCAAATATATTAGCCAAGAAAGGAAGGAGGGAGTTGAAGAGTAGATACCTATATTATCCATACATATATTAGCCAAGAAAGGAAAATATAATTTACCTAAGGGACTAATAATGCTTTTAATGTCATCCAAAAAAGAACTCTTGATTTTCATATATCACTAACTCTTGTGTTCTTCCAGTTTTTATTGTCTCAGCAAATGATATCATTATCCACCTAGTTGCTCAACTCAAAAACCTAGACTTATGCTTGAATTTTCTCTTTTTACTACGTCCACAATAAGAAGTTGTGCAATACATCCACTCTGCAACTCCCTCCTTAGTCTCGGCAACATTATGTCTTGCCAGGACTACTTTAATAGCTTCAAACTATTTATTCTCTCTAGTTTCACTTTTTTACCCTATTGCCAAACCTTCTTCCCAACATAAATCAAATTATGCTACATCCCTGATATACAGCCTTTAATAATTAGGCATCACACTTAAAATCTAACACTAAGCACGGCCTACAAGACACAACTTTATCTGACCCCTGCTCATATCCTGATCTCATTTTGTACCAATTTTCTTCATGTATGTTATGCTCCAGGTAAACTGACTTCTCTTTCTGGAATACAGTCAGTACAGTGCTCTCTTAGGACTCTGGCTCTTGGATACCATTATTTTGCTGCTTCTTTTCCTTCATTCAGGTATACACTCAAATTAATTCCTTAGAGGGCTTTCTACAACACCCAAATTAAAATACTATCATTTTCTTCACATTAACCAATGGGTATCTGATATCTTGTCATTTATGTATTTGCATATTTATTTTTTCATTTTCTTTCTCCATGACAATTGTTGCCAAGTCTTTCTTGCTTAGCACTACATCAATAAATATTTATTTGATACAAAGGATAAACTATGGAGGTGATGGATACCCTTATGTGATTATTATACATTGTCTGCTCATATCAAAATATTCCATATACCCTATAAATATATACACCTGCTCTATATCCATAAAAATTAAAAATATGTGATAACTGATTAATTAAAAATCACTAATACATAAATATTAAGGCAAAGTCAAAAACTGTAGAATTTAAAATAAAGAAATAATCATAGGAATAATCTATGATCACGGTGCTAATGGCTTGAAAGGATTTTACAGAGGTTGTAGCAAAGAAGGAATTCTTGAATTTCCCAAGGCATGACATGAAAGAACGGGCAAACGTTGAAGGTAAAAGCAATGAAGAAATCTGATCACCTGATTACTTCAGCGAATTCCTTCAGGTTTCCATCTCCTGATATTCTCAGCGTTATGCCTAGAATCCAGTGTCTTAACATTGGATTTTCCCTCACTGACTACTTCTGTTAAGCTGAGAACTTGTTAAGAAAGTCTACCTTGGGCCGGGCGCGGTGGCTCAAGCCTGTAATCCCAGCACTTTGGGAGGCCAAGGTGGGTGGATCACGAGGTCGAGAGATCGAGACCAACCTGGTCAACATGGTGAAACCCCGTCTCTACTAAAAATACAAAAAATTAGCTGGGCATGGTGGCACATGCCTGTAATCCCAGCTACTCAGGAGGCTGAGGCAGGAGAATTGCCTGAACCCAGGAGGCGGAGGTTGCGGTGAGCCGAGATCGCGCCATTGCACTCCAGCCTGGGTAACAAGAGCGAAACTCCATCTCAAAAAAAAAAAAAAAAAAAAAAAAAAGGAAGTCTACCTTGCATCTAATTGAGCTTTCCCTTAAGACAAAATGTCACAACCTTCTCCTCATCTTCACACAGTGAAACCTTTACACATGTTTTGCCTTTACCAAAACTGATACTGATTCTCTGGAAACTTCACCCTTGCCTTGGTTATGGCCCTGCTTATCTGAAAAAGGTATGTGGGAAAATTTCTCATGCATATGAGAGGAAAGAAGGATAAAAAAAAAAATCTAGTATTACCTGATAAAATGACTTAAACATTTAATGTTAAAAGCTTAATTCTGATGTATTTCTTAAAAAGAGAATCTTCTAAAAAGAAAATGTCTTTTAGTACTCAGGATTAGCATAGTGTATGTTAAGTATGTCCTTGGCAATTTTATTAATAATGTTTTGATTAAATAATTTTTACAAAGACAAATTATTCAAGCAATCAAGATAGTTATATCAATTAATGGTCCAATGGCAATGCTCTAATCCTTTACCAGTGCTAGTAATCACGGAGGTGGTTATAATATTGCCATTTATTTATTTTATTTTATTTTATTTTATTTTTTGAGATGGAGTTTCGCTCTTGTTACCCAGGCTGGAGTGCAATGGCGCGATCTCGGCTCACCGCAACCTCCGCCTCCTGAGTTCAGGCAATTCTCCTGCCTCAGCCTCCTGAGTAGCTGGGATTATAGGCACGCACCACCACGCCCAGCTAATTTTTTGTATTTTTAGTAGAGACGGGGTTTCACCGTGTTGATCAGGATGGTCTCGATCTCTTGACCTCGTGATCCACCCGCCTCGGCCTCCCAAAGTGCTGGGATTACAGGCTTGAGCCACCGCGCCCGGCCAATATTGCCATTTATTGAATGCTTATTTTATAGGAGAAAGAAAATATACATATTTTTAAATTTAATTTTATAAACAACCATAAGAACCAGATACTTTATTTATTATCTTCAGATAAAGGAATTATCACAGTCCCTAATGTCAAAACTGGTAAGTTGAGCCAAGTTTTGTTTCGTTCTATATGTCCACATTAATGTTAAAAAGCTAAAGGAAGCCGGGCGCAGTGGCTCACGCCTGTAATCCCAGCACTTTGGGAGGCCGAGGTGGGTGGATCACGAAGTCAAGAGATCGAGACCATCCTGGTCAACATGGTGAAACCTCGTCTCCACTAAAAATACAAAAAATTAGCTGGGCATGGTAGCGTGTGCCTGTAATCCCAGCTACTCAGGAGGCTGAGGCAGGAGAATTGCCTGAACCCAGGAGACAGAGGTTGCGGTGAGCCGAGATCGCGCCACTGCACTCCAGCCTGGGTAACAAAAGCGAAACTCAGTCTCAAAAAAAAAAAAGCTAAAGGACAGGTTTATATTACTAGACTACTTAAAAAATAAAATTAGAATTTTGGAAAAATTGCTGATAGGCTATGGAACAAAATTTGTGCACCCCTGTGTTTTGGTTTAAGTCTCCAAATAAGAGCCTAATCCAAAAAAAAAAAGTTTCAATAGAACTCTTTATTAAAAGATATGAAGGCTTTGCATGCACTGTCAAGACAGCCAAAGACTATTCCTTATCAGCTGGGAACCATCTTCACTTTTAGGACTGTTCCTTAATGTCTAATGTGCTAAGTCTGGACAACATCAATTTAAGCAGCAAATTTTCCAGACTGCCAAAGAAGGGGAGAGTTAGCAGCCTTCTCAAGATAATGGTTAAAAACTCTATAAAAGTAACAATTCTCAGAGACATTTAATCAACAAAGCCCCTCATACAGGAAGCATTCTTTCTTCTACTAAAAGGTAGGATGTGTGTGGGCTGAAATTCCGAGCTGCGGTTGTGCATGAGAATACACCCTTCATGGTACCCCATCTCCGGGATGTTCTCAGCTCTGTGTTGCTCCACATACTGCAATATATTAGACAGATATAAAGGCCTGATCTAGGCCCTGTGCACTAAAGAGTCCCACTTTGTTTCACTCTAATTGCATTCCATCCCAAGGTGAAGGAGTCCCTGGAATCACTAAGATACACCCATCTAGATGCATTTAGAGTTCACATCCCAGCTTGAACTTCAGAAATATCTGTTTAAACAAACTTGCTAGCCTGTAAACAAAGTCTGAATTCTCTCTCCCAAGTCACATTTCTTGAGGATGTTTTGAGCTGCCAATTGTTTGGGAGGGTGAGTAAAAAGATTTTAGATATGTGACTGGGTATCTACATGCATATAAAAAAGGCAACCTGCAATTTATAGTAGTGTAAGATGTAGGAGGGGAAGGAGATGGCCCACAGATGTATTACATATTAATAATAGGAGAAGTTGAGAGTATGTGCATGAATTAACAGGAGTAAATGCATATGTATATTTTAGGATGATTAATTAAAAAGATAAAACTATGCTTCATGAAACTTCTACTTGATATATAATCCATATAATGTCTGTTGTTACTGATCCTCACATGCTTCACCTCAATGAGATCCTGAATTATATCAGTCTTTTTGTATTGTTAAAATAACTTCCATGAAAAATCTGTAGTAGCTGGATGGCAATGATCATAAAGAACTATTTCTCAAATATAATCCTCAAATTTGCAACTTATAAATAACTTTAGAGAGGCCTCAAGTTTGTCACTCCTTGTCACTATTAAAAGTGTGTATGATGAATCTAATTAGGATTACATCATTTTACATATTAATGTGAAAAAGAAAGGCATGTCAAATACTCTGTGGAAAAAAAGTATAATAATTCTGTGGATGCTCTTCTTAAATAAAGAATAAGGAATCCCTTTATGATGCCACAAAGAAGTTCAAGTGATTTGATTATGACTACACTCTGTCAAAATAACAAAATCAATTTAGTCAAACTTCAACCAAAAGGGGAAAAGGTTGAAAATGTTATCGGATATTAATTGATTTGAGGGTAAATTGAAATTATCAGTCAATTCTTTCAAGAAAGCTGATGTAGTAGTTCTACATGAAATATTTATCTTCCTTCTTAATGGTGCCTTGTTCTTTTACATAAATATTTAAAAATTTCTATAAAAGCCTGTGTTTAGTTGTAAGGGAACAAAAATAAATCTAAATAATACCTTTGTTTCATGGATCATTGAACCCAAAATCTTATAATCTAAACAATTGTTGCTATTTTTTATTTCTCAGAGGATTGTGCTTAATTGCATATTTATTATTGTAGCTTTTCACATTTCCATAAACTTCTTAAGGTTTTGTTCAAAGAAGGGAAAAAATGATTAAATTTGTTTTTCAGTTTGATGATACAAAACCTAGCGCTGAGCTAAGCCACATCAATTTAAATATTAAATAATAGAATATATCATTACAGCTAAAAAGTACAATCAAAGCAAATCATCTTTTCTAACTCTCTTTGTCAAGTGAGATGTGTCGCTAAAGAAATGGCTAATTATCAGATAAACCTCTGCTTAGAATGCCTACTGACAACAAATAAACCACCTGAAGAAGAAAAACAACACAGTTGGGAACCAAAAAAAAAAATGTAGTAAAAAGGATTTAAATTGAACTTTATTAAAACAATATATTTTCTTGAGGCAAACATGTAAGTCCTAGAAAGGGCTTAAAAGAATAAAAAGAAGAAGTGACATCTGAAAAAACACTAGATCTTCAGAATGGCTTAGAAGGCACAAGGGAATTAATTAGTAATCTAACATTGTTGGTGGATCCAATGATAAACTCATCAATTTGGGAAATTATTCCAGAAAGAATCTCAAAACTAAGTATAAAAGAGTCATTCAGATTGGCTCTGAAGAGCTAGCCAATTTTGTAATGTAACTGACTTCCCTACATGGTACAACATGAATTAAAATGGTTGAAAATTCTCTGTTGGAAAAATTGGAGTTCTGGCATATTATTGAGGCATATCTCATTTGGTCTATTAGCTTAGGAAAATCTCTTAATTCTGGGCAGGATGTAGCAACATGGGACCAAGACAGGAACAGGCCATAGGGTCAGGCAGGTGATGAGGATGTCCTAGGCTTTATGCCCTACCAGCAGGACTTCACAAAAAAAAGGCAAAAGGATAGATATCAGGTGTCTGAAATAAGATAGATTTCAAATGCTGTTGATCCAAAATGTTATGGTGGGACTTACAAGTCAAGAAGTCCAGGCTTCTTTGTAATTGATGAAGGCAAACTCTGCGCATTTAAGAGAGTGTCCTATATGGGTGGGTTGGTCCCACTCCTGGGGAATTCATGCATGGGTGAATCTCCAAAAACAAGAAAATTAACTGGGGGGAAAAAAACCAAGCACTGTCTTCAAATACATTTCTGTTTCAACTGGGGAGGTTTTTGAAAATATAGATCATGACCCCTACCCAAAATCTCCTGTACAAAAAATTACTGGGACAAAGACCATGAATCTCCATTTTAGATAAATAGCCAGGTCATTCTGATGTTGTGAAATGAAAATCAAACAGTGGAGGACCTGGTAAACTTGATGATTTAGTTGAATAAGACTTCATGATGAAGACCAAAGAGCAACTAAGTATTAGAATGAGAGATGTAAAAGGCGGAAGTGGGATGAGACACAGGCATGAGAATTGTATGTGCCAGTCTTATTGAAGTGGGAAAAGTTATTTTATTCCCCTCGAAGGGTGTGCAAGAGGGGTGTGACTTGCTTCCTCAGTGCCCCTCTGCCCAAACTTCTAGGGAGAGCATGTAGTTGGGCATGTTGTGGGGAGTGTTTTGGGGTCCAGCCCCATGACAGCATCTAGAGTTGTGTTTACAGCTCCAGAAGCCCCAGCTGGCATGTGTTACTATGTACTCTTTCAGTGTTGCCATCTGCAGGTGGCTTGTGTTAATCAGCTTAATTAGATGTTCTTCCTTGTTGCAAGGACAGAGGGCTTTCTGTTTCCCGGGTTCTTGCACTAGTGTACCAGAAAAATTGAATCATGCGTGGGCTTGGAAGAGAAGTGCAGGTTTTGTTGAGTAGAGGTAGCTCTCAGTGAGGCAGATGTGGACGCAAGAAGTAGGAAGAAGTGGGAAGGGGGTCCTCCCTCAAGGTCAGCGGCCCAGCAGCCGCACTCTCCTCTGACCACCCCCTGGCTGATTTCCATGTTTTCCCACTGTCGATGGACTGCCAGTGTCTGCTCGCATCTGTCAGTGTGCTCTTCTGCTCCTTTTGATGTCCAGCCACTTGTGTGTGTGCCCACTAGGGTCTCAGGATTTTTATAGGCACAGAATGGGGAGGGGGGCATTGTGGGCCAGAGTGGTCTTGAAAAATGCAACATTTGGGCATGAAAAAACAGGTCCTCAGGTTCGTGGGCACACACCGGAGGGTGGAGCCCTTGCCAGGGACTCTGCCCTTCTCTATCCAACACTTCTCTGCTGCTCTCCTGTATCATTTCTTCTCTCTGAGGAGGCATATCTAACTCCTGTTAGAATACGGATGACAACCAGTCTTAGCTACTTCCTGCTGATGGGGGTCTTGTTTTGGGCAAAATGGCAGTCAGATTCCTCCCAGAGGTCTATCTAAGGGTTCCTGGTAAAGGAGAGCCATTGTCTGAGGCTCCAGTTGCCTGTCTGTTTGGAATTTGATGGCCTCTAAGTGAGAGAAAAGAAACACATTTTTAAAAGGTTTAGTATCCATGGGTCAAACATGTGTTTTACACAAGGAAAGAATCTTGTGCCAAAGATTACAGTGATAAGAAGTGAAATATACTAACAACAGCATTGTACCCTGAGCTGTTTCACCCTAGTGAAAGAAATTAAACTTTGCATATGAGCAGTTAAGCTTTAGAAGAGAGATAACTGTTCTTGCTGTATCTTTAGCAGTTAAAAGGTGTACCCTGGGGCTTCTGGGGTTTGTGGGCTTGCATGGTGTTTATTAAAGTTTCTGCCTCTTACTTGTGTTTCCCCTTCTGTATTGTAAAAGACCAACGTGGCCACTTTCAGGAAGTCCTCTAATTTACTATCCGGCCCCAAGGCCCATTTCTGCAACTTCCTCCTGATATCAGGAGTTGCCTGAGTAATAAATTTATTCTTTAGGATTAGCTGCCCCATGACTGAGTCAGATAAAGAGTTATGGTTTACCAAGGCCTCTTTTAGCCTTTTCAGGAATACAGTGGGATTTCACCAAACCCCTGGTCAATTGTGGGCTATTCAGTGTAATTGAGAGACTCAGTCTAGTCTTCCATCTTGTCACTGGGATCTCATTTAGGGTCACTTACTTCTTCTCTTCTACTTGGACATTACTTGCCCCCTTCTCTGACACTATATATGATGCAAAGCTCATCCCCAAATCTCTCTGCTGCTTGCAGAGTGGCCTGCTTCTCAGCGTCCCTCAGGGTCTGATTCAAAAGTAACATAACGGCTCTCTGGGAGAGTTCAAATATTTGGGTGACACTTTGGAAAGCCTCTATATATCTTTCAGGGCCATCTGAAAACTTGCCAAGATCCCCCGTATTTGCTTTTAAGTCTTGTAGGGAGAAGGGTACCTAGACCTTACTGAGCCCAAATACTGGACATCTGTTGGAGGGCAAGAGTGAGACTGGGATTTGTTTAGGATGAGGATTTCTAGGAGGGGCAAATGAGAGGCTGAAGCTGGATAGTGAGGTCGGGGTCGGCCTGGGGGAACAAGGCTTGATGGGGCAGGCCTCTCTGCTAGGGATGATTCTGGGATTCATATCTTTAATTCCCTGGGCTTGCCCCTTGCAGGCTTCCTTGAGGCAGCAAACAGGAAGGCTGGGTCAATTCTACATTGTTGCCAAAGGTCCGGATTGCCTTGCAAGGTATAGTATAGAAAGCCTGCACATATGGGGCCTCAGACCATCCGTCCTTACATCTACAGAAAAGTTCCAACTTTTGGATGGCATTGAAAGGAATGGCTCCTTCCTGGGACCAAACCGGTCCTTGATAAAGTGGTCACACCTTTGTGCAGAGGGCTGTGAGGCATTTTTCCTCCAGATTCTGAGGGTCAAAGCAGACCCCATGGTTTAGGATAGGCTCCAAAGGAGTGTAAACTAGGGGTGGAGAAAAGAGGTGGTTTCCCATTCTGAAAGACAGATAATAGAGATGTCTCCCACTGCCCTTCTTTCTTTCTGTGAAAACTCAGGGTGTGACAGAGAAAGAAAGTGAGCAACTTCCTTTCCTTTCCAACTTTTTATCCCCAAGTCCCAGCGATCTGGGCAGGTGCCAGCCATAGGTACCAATGCAGTATGTGCCCACGAAGCAGGGAAAATCTAAAAATTAACCACCCTCACCTATGCCTCCACTTTCCCTGCTGCCCACAACCTTTGAGTTCCCTGGGCCTGTCTATGCCATGGAGCATGGCGTCCTTCCGTGGAGTGGGGGGTTCAGTTGGCAGGAATTGGTTCTGTCCATTTACATTCTGCCTGTTGCTAGTTTTGGATCCCTCAGATCTAGCTTTCCTTTCTAGGACCTCAGCCTGAAGCTTGGAATCTGATTTGGGACTGAAAAAGTATTTCAGAGGCTGCTTGTATCCATCTAAAGTATTTCAAACGAGTCCTGTGAAATTCGCTGTTATCAGCCAGCAGGGGCCATGCCTCTGTTAACTTCCCTGTCAGAAACAGGGTGCTGCCAAGGGGAGCCCTCTGGAAAAGGAAAAAGCAGACAAACAGTTTAAGGGGAAAAATCGGGAGATCCTGGGGGAAGAACCCCTTGCTCACTGCAAATGGATCACTTTAATACTTGTATGCTTCCCTAGGTTTGGACCAGGTTAAATTTCTTGGCCAGGTGGGGAAAGTTCCACTGGCCAGGGGGGGAAAGTTCCACTGGCCTGGTGGGCGAGAAGCGCCAACCCATTGGCCCTGTGGGGTCCTGGCTAGAGCTGTGGTTTTCTCCTGCCCCCACCTTGTGGCTGTTGGACTGTGAGTGCAGTGAATATACCCAGGTGCTCAAGCTGGGAGAAGAGAGGGGTGGGGGAGGTGCCCTGAGCAGCACAAGCATGGTACTATCCTTGTGGAGGCAGAGATGGTACCTCTAGGAAAAATTGGTCAGATTTACACCTTTGTAGTCTGTAGCAAAACTCTTAACATGATTAAAGGAAGATATAAGAACCATTTCAAACAGTGAGGGAGAGAAAAAAATATGAGTCTGGGGATTTTGACCAGTCCAGTTAGGGCAGTTAAAACTTTATGAAAGAAAACAGAGCATTTTACCCATAGGAAAGAGACAGAGATGGCAGAATTTTGGAAAAGAGGCAGATCTAACAGTTTCACATTTGCACACACCACCAGGGATTCTGGACAAGCCCCCAGTTAAAACAAGAAAAGTTCCCTTATCCTCTTTGCAGGTCCTGTGACAGGGGTGTAACTGGCTTCTTTGGTGCCATTTTGCTCAAACCCCATGCATTCAGGTAGGTTGTGAAAGCATTTTGGGCTCTGATCCCATGGCAGTATCTAGGCTTGAGTGTTCATAGCTCCTGAAGCCCCAGTGGGCATATGTTACAGTATACTTTTTGAGTTTTGCCATCTGCAGGTGGCTTTTGTTAATTAGTCCAATTAGACCCTCTGCCTTATCACAAGGACAGAGGGCTTTCTGTATCTTGGGTTCTTGCCTTCATGTACTAGAAAAATTGGATCACACATAGGCTTTGAGGATGGGTGCAAGATTCTATTGAATGGAGGTAGCTCTCAGCAAGATGGATGGGGAAGGGGATGGAGTGGGAATGTGGTATTCCCCTGGAGTCAACTGTCCAGTGGCCAGACTCTCCTCTGATCATCCCCTGCCAAATTCCAAGTCATCATCATCCTGCCAGCACTGCTGGTATCTGTCAGTGTGCCTTCCTGTTCCTCTCAACGTCCAGTTGCTTGTATGTGTGCCTGCCAGGGTCTCAGGATTTTTATAGGCACAGGATGGAGCACATGTTTGGCCAGAATGGTCTTAGAAAGTGCAACAGTTGGGTGTAAAAGCAGGAGTACTTGTCCACACTTAGGGCACAGGCCTGAGGGTGGAATCTTCACCAGGGACCCCACTCTTCTCTACCCAGAAATTTTCTGCCCCACTCCTGTGTCATTATTAGCAAAATGAGGTTGATGTAGCATATTGAGAAATCATATAAATCCAGAGTTTAGAAGATTAGAGTTTTCCTTGGAGACAAATTTTGCACAGAAAGATATCTGGGTACAAACAAACCATAGAGGTCAGAATAACAGAAAAATTGATCTTGATGCAAAAATCACCTAACAGAAAAACAAACCTACCAAAATAAACTGCTGGAAGTCTTAATGTTAGAGCAACAAAACTGAAGATAAAAACATTGACTGCAGAGTTAAAAAATAAAACATAAAAATAAAGTTAGATAACATAGGTTATTTTCCATAATGAGCAACACCCAAATCTCAGTGGCTCACATTTATTATATATTATGATCTAATCATCTTGTGGAAAATCATTACGTGTCTAGGATCCTGCCCCAATGCCAAACAAGCATCTGTATCTCTAGGTGACAAGCAGAAAAACTTTCTTGTGGAAGATGAGCCAACCACAGATTATAGGCATGGTTTGCTTCAATGGATAGAGATGCGGAAAAGCTAAGTGAAAAAACAACAAACAAAACTAGAACCAGGACACAGTTGCTCTTAGTCTGAGGCTGGACCTAAACCACAGAGAAACCTCCTGCCTCCTTCAAAAGCCTAACACCAAGTAACAAGCTAGAGTAGCCCACTGCTGGGAGAGGGGTAAGACCATGAAGCAGACTTCTTTTGTGGCACATGTTTGGGATAACCAGATTACAGAGTCAACCCCATACCAGAACAACAACAAAAATGAATAGAATAATATAATGTATAGTAGATTATGATATAGTTTAACATAAGAATATGACAATAGGTATTTATTTGAAATTATGTATTGTTCTATATTTTTTCCTTTTCTGTTACATAAATACTATTGATTAATCAAAACCATTATAGGATTATCTCACAGTCACAATTAGTAATTAATAGTGAAACAAATAGAACAAATAATAGGTGTGAGAAACGTATAATATTTTTGCTATGTTTATATCCTCTGATACAGCAATTCGTTTAAACTCTTTTGAAACTATGGACTATTATTACTACACAATAATATTGCAGACTATATTATTATGTAACAGCAATTTTGTAGGCACATGTCTAAGGCAACTATTTTCTTCCACTTCAATAAAGTAAAAAATATAAAAGTATTTTAAAAAATAGTATAAATTATACAAGTATTGTATTTATTTAATAAAAATAGCAATAATATGTTTCTTTCATCACATAGTACAGTAAGATAATTTTATTCTTTTTTTCTTTTCTAATAATACTTTACCAAAAAGCTTGCAGCCTTTAAAAATATTTTTTTCTTTTATGTAGTGGCAAAATTGAAATAATAATAAACTTTATTCTGACTTGCAGTTCTGTTTTGATCAAGTCTGCATCATACTACTTTATAAATCATACTGTTTTCTGACATGAAGTCCAATATGATGACATTAAATAAAATGTCCTCGCCGGGCGCGGTGGCTCAAGCCTGTAATCCCAGCACTTTGGGAGGCTGAGGCGGGTGGATCACGAGGTCAGGAGATCGAGACCATCCTGGTCAACACGGTGAAACCCAGTCTCTACTAAAAATACAAAAAAGTAGCTGGGCATGGTGGTGCGTACCTGTAATCCCAGCTACTCAGGAGGCTGAGGCAGGAGAATTGCCCGAACCCAGGAGGCGAAGGTTGCGGTGAGCCGAGATCATGCCATTGCACTCCAGCCTGGGTAACAAGAGCGAAACTCCGTCTCAAAAATAAAATAAAATAAAATAAAATAAAATAAAATAAAATGCCCTCTCAACAAAAACATTTGAATATCAGACACTAAAAATTTTACTTAACTAACAACAGCAAACTTTTAGACATATAGGAATTAGTTTCCAGCTTTCCAAAAATGGTCACCCACTTTGCATCTACAATGTTGTTTTGGTAAACCAGCTGTTTGTCAATTAGGTCCTTTGCATCTATAAACTCATTATATAAGTTGCTCATGTCAAAAATTTTTGGTAGTTTTAAAATACTCTGAAGCACATTGAATATTATCATAAGTTAAACCTCTATCACTCAGGGAAATGGTTTTAAAACACAAAGGTAATTCTAAAATGTAAAAGTTCCATTCTAAAAAAGTCACAGTTTTAGCAAAGAAGTGTAAAAGTTGTGCTTAATTTGGCTGCTCTTATCTGGTAACATGTTTTTGAGTGTTGAAGCAATCTTATTTCCATAAATGTTGTCTTTCTTTTTTTGTGAATTTATATTACAACCTAAACATAACATTAAACAACACAAGTATAGTCAGTTCATGCTTTTCTTGGCAAGTTACGGCCTCCTTAAAATCATCCACTTTGGAGAAACATAATGTAAATTCCTGTTTTTCTGTAGTCATTTACTTGATTCTTATATTCATTACATTTTTAGTTGGAAGATACTGTTCTGTCCCAGAGTTTAGAAATGTCATTTTATGGCAGAACAATATTTTGACATATTTTCAATGGCAGAAAATAATCATTTTGTAAACATATATCTAATGAGACTATCTCTTTCCGTTTTAATAAAGTTTAAAAAAATCATTAATGCTTCTGTGCATTTTGTGGAAACTGAAAGCTCAACAAAAAAATTATGAAAACCTCAAAATCACAGATAAACAAGTCATAGTCCTTTTTGGAGTGTTGTGTACAAGGTGTACAGAACATTTAGTAGATAAGAGCTTTCAGGTTTCCTTGGTGAAGAGGTTTATAGACTTAATTATGTCTGCCAAAAATTACATTTTTACTATTTTCCAAATATGCAGGTAGAGAAGAAAAGTATACTGTGTATTTGAACAAAAATATCTGTAATCTTTAGTTTTTTCTTCCATTTCATTTAAATCTTTATCGAAATCAGAAAGGTGATTTGAGACTCTATCATTCAAATCAACATTTCTTCTAATAGTTTGAAAAGAATATTTGTTGCCATGATTCAAAAAAACTAATGCAGTAAAAGAAAACTAAATACCACATCTTCTCTCTTATATGTGGGTACTAAATAATGAGAACACATGGACACATAGGAGGGAACAACACATACTGGGGCTTTTTGGAGGGTAGATGGTGGGAGGAGGGAGAGGATCAGGAAAAGTAACTAATAGGTACTAGGCTTAATACCTGTATGATGAAATACTCTGTACAACAAATCCCCTTGGCACACATTTAACGTTTGTTATAACACATTTGTAATAACATATGCAGGTTACCCTGAACTGCGTATGTTACCCTGAACTTTTTAAAATAAAAGTTTTTAAAAATCACTTTATATACTCTGGAAAGCATAATCATTGCTAAGATTTTAAGGAATCTTCTCCACACTGAAGGGACCACCTCATCTGTTATTAAAATTTTCTCTTCTGTACTTCCACAGAACATTTTAATTGCCAGTTTTAAATCAGGAAATGTATATTTTTTTTAGTTTCATAGAGCAATCATAATAACAGTACTTTAATATACGTTTGATCATGTAGTATGCTCAAACAAATTCAGTTGCCATTATTTTTATCTGAGCATTGGTTTCTTTGGGGGAAGCTAAAAACATTTTTTTGACTTGAAGTATTTACTGATTGCATATCGGACTTGAAAACTTCCATCTTCCTGTGTGCCTTCACATCCTATTCTCCATTGTGCTTAAGCCCTAATTATTTTGTACGTATTGTACATCATGCTCTGTTTTGATTATTTACCCCCTTATTCCAGTTGTCTGTGTGTTTTTATTTGTTATTCAAATTGCCCAGTAATTTATCCTACTTTTTCAATGATGCCTTCTGCATGCTGGTTTTGATACTGCAATTTCTTCATAATCTTAACCTTTAGAAAACATGGTCACAATATTCACAATGTTAAAAGCTAAAATTGCAACTAAACATAACAGTCAATCCCTGGGCAAAATCAAACATGAACTGCTAACACTCATGATTATTAAATTGCACATTTAAGTCACATCAATCAGTGAGAGGCAATAATGGATGACCCATTATTAGGAACTACAAATCATGATTGCTAACATTAGTGGAAAGGGAAAAACACAATGAAAGTAACTAGAGAAGGTGTATTACCTAGGATCCACTTGAAACTAAAATCATGGGTGCTTTCAGTCACTATTTTGGGAACAACAGCACGAGTTTTGCACATTTCCATCAATTTTTTGCCCCATCACCAAAAAACCAAGATCTTCTGCCTCCCGTGGAGGGTTTCTGCTTAGTAGAAGTGTTCAAATTGGAACACATCCAAGGAAGCTGGGACAGTTGATGACCCAATCAGGTGGGCAGGGATTACTGAAAACTGAGTATGGAGTAGAACACTGAGAAAAACCTCCAAAGGTAAATTAATCGTGAATTTTTTAGTATAAATCACCATTGTACATGGTATAGACTTTGTATATGTTTCCAGATTGTATTTGCTGATAACTTGTTAAGAACTGTATGCAAGAGTTTTGAATATATGTTGATAGGGGATATTGATCTATAATTTTCTTATGATATTTTTGTCTGGTTTTTATATCTGGTTAAATCTGCCTTCATTATATGAATTGGGAAGTGAATGGACCTAAGACAACCAAAATGTCCTCTTCCTTTTCATTCAAATTTTATCATCCTAATCTGGGTTTATTTCACCAGATTGGTCTTTTTCAACAATTCCAATTTACTGTTAGACATCTAGTCATCCCCCTTATCCAGTCCTACTTGAATACCACTGTCAATTCAATCTTTTAAATGCACAAATTTTTTATTGTTATTATTGTATTTCAAGGACTTCAGATTTCCTATGAAATAAAATATAAATCTTTTTTTTAACATCACATCTAAAGTCCTTCATCATCTGTAATTTTCCTTTGGATCTTCAAATTCTTTATCCCAGCAGTTCTCAAACCGAGTTACATATTAAAACCAATTGTGGAACATTTTAAAAATAGGTTACATTATGTGGGAAATTATGTTGTTGCAATTGTGGCCTCTAAGCATGCACTGAGCAAGCTATTTAAGAGGTCACAGAATGGAAAAGTTCACAGACCAAACCAAAATGCTTGAATGGGTTGGATATTAAGTCAATTTAAACACACAGTGAGAAGCAAAAAGAAAAAGACGTATGAGTTATTACAGTCATAACATACAAGCAGGAAAGGAAGGACTTAAAACTGAATCCTGAAGTGTTCAGTGATCACATGTGTTGTATCTCTCTCTCTCTTTGCCACATCAAGCTTCCCCACTGATGGTTTGGCTGTATGGACCAGAATTGTTTTAAGCAAGGGACTCCATATATGGAGGTGACTTGGTCTTGCTTTTTTGGATAAACAAGAGAGATTACTTCTGTCTGCAGCAATAGCTTGCCAATTTGCATGACAAGCCTCCTTGGATTTTATTAGTGTTTTTTAGGCAAAGAACACATGGGGCTGAAAAGTTCTCAAGATAGTTCCACTGTACATCCACGTCTGATATTTCCTACTGTATTCCACTGAGGCTAGCTAAGAAAGCACCCCTACTAATATCCACCACACCAAGAGTCCTTACCTCCTCCACTTTAATACGCATGCCATTTCATCTCACACTCCTGGGATCTCCCTTTCCAGCTACATTTTATCTAAGTTCCATTCCCCAGTAAAGCTTTCTGTAATCATTCACCTATGCTGCAAGTCCAGCTTCTCAGAGGTTAACTTGCAATGAATTTAGAACAACCTCTGCAATTCAAACTGTTTTCTGAATATCCATTATCATTTGCTACTTATTCCTACATAGGCTGGACTATTACTCTTACAGCATTTCTATTTATGTACTGTACTTGATCTATTGTTACTGAACTCCTCATTTATGTATATTTACACAGTGCAATGATAAGAATTTGGGCAGCAGCTAAAGAAAAGGTGAATATAAAACAACCTCAAGCAACCTCAGGGTGGTTAACCTTATGGAAATAATTATGATACAGCCCAAAAGACTTGACCTGTTGTTGCCAGGAGAAAGAGAGGGAGAGGGAGAAGAAACGACAGGGACGTTTTAAATTTTAAAAATGAAAACGTCTGTAAGTAAAACAATCTTCTCTGACCACCTCAGTAGATCCAAAGACATTGTCTAATGAAAAATGCATTCTTTGCAACTTATTTCAAATTATCCTACTTATCTCATTTACACACCATAGTTTGGCTAAACAATAATCCTGAAGACATATTTGTGTTGTTCTTTATGGCATATCCCATCTTTGTTCACACTCTCAGCAGTAAGCGGCACTTAATTTATATAGACAACATCACACACTAGAACAAACAAGAAAAAGTCTAATGAATAAAAATCTATTTTTGCTGACACCAAGTAAGATAGCATTTAGAAAACCTGTATCTTCTGTTTTGTTTTCTAATAACCTTGTTTGTTTTCTTATAATTTATAAGACAATTTAGTAAGTTACCTGTACTTGGTATTAAAGAAAAAATTTCCTATATTATGCAAACTTAAAATCATCTATTTGATTTGATGATATAGTTGTTTTAATTAATTAAAAAATATTATCTTAAAATTTGATTTTGAACACATATCTGATTGAATTAATCCTGTTCATTAAAATAATATAAAACAAAACTTTAATGTCAGGTTTGTTATGTGTGTAAAAAAAGTACATTCCCAGTAGAATTATAGGGGCATAGAATTTTCTAATAGGTTGTTAGAATTTTTGATTGAAACTACTGCTGTTGCACATGACAGAAATTGCCTAATCTGTCAGTAAGCAGCTGGGAAATACCTGGAGGTATGCTGTGGCCTTGGTTAGATATTAGGTAAATTATTCATTTGCCTTGTCAACAGTTGCTATGTATTATAGATAGCTAGAATTAAAAGTGCCACTTTCATTACTAATATCTTTATGCAATTAATCTCATTTGATTTTTCAATGTCCTCAATTCCTGCATCATGTGGAATACCTTAAAATCTCCTTCTGCCGGGCGCGGTGGCTCAGGTCTGTAATCCCAGCACTTTGGGAGGCTGAGGCGGGCCGATCACGAGGTCAAGAGATCGAGACCATATTGGTCAACATGGTGAAACCCTGTCTATACTAAAAATACAAAAAATTAGCTGGGCATGGTGGCGCGTGCCTGTAATCCCAGCTACTCAGGAGGCTGAGGCAGGAGAATTGCCTGAACCCAGGAGGCGGAGGTTGCGGTGAGCCGAGATCACGCCATTGCACTCCAGCCTGGGTAACAAGAGCGAAACTCTGTCTCAAAAAAAAAAAAAAAAAACTCCTTCTATGCTTGAATTATTATTAGTGTATCATAAATGCTAATAAATATGAAATGTTATCAGGATTATAACTTCTTATATATTTGTCTTATTGTTTATTTGGGCAAGACTGAGTTACCAGTAAAAGTGAAAGGTTTTTAAAAGTTTAATGCCAAGATAAAGACAAATTATGTGTGTATATTCGTATTTCTGTAAAGGAATATCTGAGGCTGGGTAATTTATTTATTTTATTATTATTTTATTATCATTTTTTAAATCATAGTTTAAGCTCTGGGATACATGTGTAGAATGTGCAGGTTTGTAACAGGTATACACGTGCCGTGGTGGTTGGCTGCACCCATCAACCCATCATCTACATTAAGTATTTCTCCGAATGGTATCCCTCCCCTAGTCCCGCATTCCCGATAGGTCCTAGTGTGTGATGTTTCCCTTCCTGTGTTCATGTGTTCTCATTTTCAGCTCCCAAATTGACCATGTAACTGGAACTAAAACACTCCTCAGAAAATGCAAAAGAATGGAAATCACAAAAAACAGTCTCTGAGAACATGGTGCAATCAAATTAGAACTCAAGATTCAGAAACTCATTCAAAACTGCAAAACTAAATGGAAACTGAATGAGCTGCTCTTGTATGAGTACTGGGTAAATAACGAAATTAAGACAGAAATACGTAAGTTCTTTGAAACCAATGAGAACAAAGACACAATGTACCAGAATCTCTGGGACACAGCTAAAGCAGTGTTGAGAGGGAAATTTATAGAACTAAATGTTCACAGGAGAAAGCAGGAAAGATCTAAAGTTGATACCCTAATATCACAATTAAAAGAAGTGGAGAAGCAAGGACAAATAAATTCAAAGGCTAGCAGAAGACAAGAAATAACTCAGATCAGAGCAGAACTGAAGGAGACAGAGATACAAAACATTCTTCAAAAAAATCAATGAATCTAGGAGCTGGTTTTGTGAAAAGATCAGCAAAATAGACCACTAGCCAGACTAACAGAAGAAGAGAGAGAAGAATAAAATAAACACAATAAAAAAAATGATAAAGGGGCTATCACCACTGATCTCACAAAAATACAAACTACTATCAGAGAATACTATAAATATCTCTACACTAATAAACTAGAAAATCTAGAAGAAATGGATAAATTCCTGGACACATACACCCTCCCAAGACTAAACCAGAAAAAATTTGAATCCCTGAATAGTTCTTAAATTGAGACGGTAATTAACGGCCTACCAACCCCAAAAAAGCCCACAACCAGACAGATTCAAAGCTGAATTCTACCAGAGGTACAAAGATGAGCTGGTACCATTCCTTCTGAAACTATTCCAAACAATAAAAAAAGAGGTAATCCTCCCTAACTCATTTTATGAGGCCAACATCATACTGATACCAAAACCTGGCAGAGACACAACAAAAACAGAAAACTTCAGGCCAATATCCCTGGTGAACATCAATGAGAAAATCCTCAATAAAACACTGGCAAACTGAATCCAGCAGCACATTGAAAACTTATCCACCACAATCAAGTTAGCTTCACCCCCAGGATGCAAGGCTAGTTCAACATACATGAATCAATAAACATAATCCATTGCATGAACAGAACCAATAAAGAAAAAAACACATGATTATCTCAATAGAAACAGAAAAGGCCTTTGACAAAATTCAACATCCCTTCATACTAAAAACTTTCAATAAAATAGGTACTAATGGAACATATCTCAAAATACTAAGAGCTATTTATGACAAGCCCATAGCCAGTATCATACTCAATGGGAAAAACTGGAAGTATTCTCTCTGAAAACCAACATAAGACAGGCTTGCCCTCTCCGACCACTCCTATTCAACATAGTATTGGAAGTTCTGGCCAGAGAAATCAGGCAAGAGAAAGAAATAAAGGGTATTCAAAGAGGAAGAGAGGAAGTCAAATTGTCTGTTTGCAGTTGACATGATTGTATATTTAGAAAACCCATTGTCTCAGCCCAAAAACTCCTTAAGCTGAGAAGCAGCTGCAGCAAACTCTCTGGATACAAAATCATTGTGCAAAACTCACAAGCATTCCTATACACCAATAATAGACAAACAGCCAAATCATGAGTGAACTCCCATTTACAAATTTGGCAAAAATACATTTCAATTTTTTGACTATTCAAATTAATTTATAGTAATGAAAATCATATTCATTTATTTATCATTTATAATAAAGCAATATATAGTATACTTACCTTTCATATAAAACATTTTAACAGGAACTTCTTGTGGAAAGTTAAAAACTTAACTTTTATGAAATGCTAGATTTCTTTATTTGAATATCATCTGTTGTGCTATAAGAACCTCCTTTGTAAAGATAATCTGAAAAAGTCAGTGTACACCATTTAAAATAAAAAGAAGATTGAAGAGAGTAACTAACTCATATCCTTGTTTCTGCCCACTCTGGGCCTTTTAATACAAGGTATTTTCTAAAGCTTTGTTTTATAGAATAGTGTTTCATATTACATTATCATGGAATCACATACAAGCTTTTCATCCATTAGGGAACAATATTTAAACTAAATCCTTATTATTGCAGTTTTTCAAAAGCTAGAAAAGCAAATGTAGTATTTTATATTCCTTTTAATTAATGAATGCCAATATTAATAGTTTAGATGTAGTATTAATAAGAATATAAATTTATCATTTTGGGTAAAAAAAAAAAACAAGTATCTCCTCCTGAAAAAGGCATTCAGAATAAAAAACTACTTTTTCAAATCTAATTATTTCTCTAACCATCTGACCTGCTAGCAATAGGTGTATTAGCAAATATTAAGAGGAAATATCAAGCAAATCTGTCTTGATCTGTATCCATCAAAGGGAACCATCAAGAAAGTAAAAAGACAACCCACACAACATGAGAAAATACATGAAAGTCATATATCTTCATAGGGAACTTAGAATAGCTAAAAAACTTTTACAACTCAATCATAAAAATAGCTTAATTAAAAGTGGGCAAAATATTTCTTCAAAAATTTTACTGTGTATATTTGAAGCATATAACATGATGTTATAAGAGTACAACATATATGCTGTAAAATGGTTGCTATTATGAAAAAATTAACATATCCATTATTTCACAGTTAACTATTTCCTTCACCATGGTAAGAGCAACTACAAGCTACTCATTTAACAAAAATTCTCAATACACTATTATTAACTATAGTCCTCATGTTGCACATTAAATCTTTTGACTTATTCATCCTACATATTTTCTTTTTTTATTTTAATAGTTTTACGAGATGAATATTCCTCCAATATATTCAGCAAATACTTGAAAAGGTGCTCAACATCGTTAGCAAAATGCAGATGAAGACTACAGTTGCATGCTGCTCTACACCCACTTGGATAACTAGAATAAAAGAAACAGACAGAAACAAGTGCTGACAAGAATGCCGATAAACTAGAACCCACATACATCACTGGGAGATTGGAAAAAAATGGGAAAACCACTTTGGAAAACATATTGGTGATTCTTCAGAATGTTAAACATAGAGCTACCACATAACCCTGAAATTTTATTCACAAAAGTATATTCAAGAGAAATAAAAATTAGTGCACATGTAAAACCTTGTACATGAGTGATCATAGCATCATGATTTCTAATAGCTCAAAAGTAGACAACAGCAAAAGTGTCCATCAATCTATGATTGGATAAACAAAATGTGATATACTCATACTATATAATAATATTCAGCCTTATAAAGAAACGAAGTACTAATGAATGCTACAACATGAGTGAACTTTGAAAATCTTCTTCCAAGTGAAGTCAACTAGACATGAAGGTAATATATTGTGTAACTCCATTTATGTGAAATTTCTAGAATAATAGTAGGACTGGAATAGAGGAGAATGGAAAGTGACTGCTAAGGGTTGTGAGCTTTCTATTTTGGTGATAAAATGTTAAAAAAATAGATTAAGGTGGTGGTTCCAAAACTATGTAAATATGTACTTTAAAATGATGAATTTATGGTATATGAGTTATATCTCGAAAAAGCTATTTTAAGAACAGACTTAAAGACTTAAAGTATTTTATAAAGCTTACAGAATCTGTGTGCTTTTGGCCAGGACTTATAAGAATGGCTTGTCTTTGCCTCATATTGTCTGGACCCTCTGCTGGAAAGACTCAAAGGACTGCAGGTGGCTCTATGGCTGGAGGCTAGAATCATCTAGAAGCATCCTCACTTTTGAGTCAGTCAGTTGATGCTGATTGTTTTCTGAGACTTTCAGCTGGGACTGTTGGTAGCACTTACTTATCACCTCTTCATGTGCTCTGGGCTTTCTCACCACAGCATGGTGACCACATAGTAGTCTGATTTCTCATTCCGTGCTCCACAAGCAAGTGTTCCAGCAAGGAAGGCAAAATTTTATTGTTCTCTCCACATAGCATCAGAATTTATGCATGACACTTCAGCCTCTTTCTGTTGTTTTTGAGCCAGGCAGAGGCTACTCTTGGATTCAAGAGAAGATGTGGAGTCTCCTTCTAAAACAATGTCAAATAATTTACGCTTGTGTGTTTCGTTATTATGGTAAAATACATGTAAAATTTACTATCTTAAACATTTCTAAGTGTACACTTCAGTAGCATTAAGTACATTCACACTGTTAATCTCCAGAATTCATATCATATTAAAAAACTAAATCTGTACTCATTAAATAACAACTTCACCTTGCTTCCTTTCAGCACCTGGCAAACATCATTCTACTTTATGTCTTTATGTATTCGACTACTTCTAGGTATCTCATATAAGTAGAATAATATAATATTCATCCTTTTATGACTAGATTGTTCTACATAGCATTATGACCTCAAGATCTGCCATGTTGTAGCATATGTCAGAATCTCCTACTTTGTTAAGGCTGAATAATATTTCATTGCATGTATATACCATATTTTTTATTCATTCATACATTGATGAACACAGTTTTATCTTTTGGCCAATACAATGTTGCTATGAACACGGGTGAACAAATAATCTCTGTAAGATACTGTTTTCAATTCTTTTGGGTATATATCCCAAATTGGAATTGCTGGATCAAAAAATAACTTTTTAATATTTTGAAGAACTGTCATACCATTTTCTACAGTGACTATGCAGCTTCATATTCCCACACCAGAGTATAAAACTTCAAATTTCTCCACATCCTCACCAATACTTGTATTTTCTGTTTTCATGTTTTGTTTTAGATAGTAGCCATCCTAATGAGTGTAAGACGCCACAGCTCTGTGTTTAAAAACAAATAGGGTGATAGATGCAAGAGGAAAATATCACCATTAAACTGTTCTCTTGTTTCATCAAAATGTTTTATTGTGTTAAATTAGAGATGGCCTTGTGACTGAGCTAGTAGAATGGAAAAGAAATTGAATATTATGGAACTTCAGAGCATATTGTCAATAGGTGTTAAAGCTGCTTCTATTATCTTTTTAGAAATCTTCCCTAAAGTTGCCAAGTCAAAAAACACTACACTAGTGTGCTATAGTATGAGAGTTCATGTGGAGGAGATTCAAAGTAACCCACCCTACAGTGAGCACCAATTGCTAGACATGTGAGTGAGGTCATCTTAGTCCATCCAAGCCCTTCTGAGATGTCAACTGACTTCCACCACACAAGTGAGTGATCCCAGAAAAAAAACCAGCATAGGAACCACCCAGTGATGCCACCCAACAATCGTAAGCAAAAAATTAGTTGTTTAAAGCTGGTAAGTTGGGGTAGTTCATTATGCCACAACAGAAAACTGAAACTGTCAAGTTTGTGGTGTGTTGGATGCCACTCCTAACAGATTAAAAAAAAAAAAAAAGTCGTGTGTGTACAACTCTTCTTAACTTCACATTTAGTGAACTCACTTTGCAATTAATAGCATAAAGTTGGGAGCATTTACACATGGAAATTAGTAAACAAACTGAAACTATTTTGTTAGTTTTACAGAGTCACTTAAATATTTACAACACAGCAGTAGATACAGCCAATTAGATGCTGAGAAGATAACACTTAGCTATCTGGTGGCAAAGAAACAAACTTGAAAAATCCTGTGAAAACTGCTGACAGAAGCAACTGTTGGGAAGTAGTGGAGCTCCTGGCTCTGGCTGTAAAATTATTTAGAGCTCCTATTACTGTTTGAAGTTGTGCTGCCACTGTTATTGGCTTGGGTTGCTGGTTCTGCATTTCATTGTGCGCTAATGGAGCTACTGCAACTAGAGAGAGGATGTGACAATATCCATCAGAACTGAAAGTTGCTAAATATATCTGCAAAGAGACTAACTGCCCCGTACAGAGAAGGTAGATTACATGAGACATAGGACATAGGCTTAGCTTCTCTAACAGACATCTCAGATGTTGAATCTCGAATGGTATAGAAGTTTATTTCTCTTTCTCTCTCATCACAGACCAAAAGGATATGGATTGTGTGTAGGTGGCTTTGTTTCATGAGGTCTTCTAGGTACCCAGACTATTGCTAACTTACTGCTCCTCCATCTCTCAGGGCGTGGCCCTTGTCTGCATGCCAAAGCTGCCTTGTCAGGTTTTTAGGTAATGAAAATAGAACATAATTTTTTTTCATGAAAGTGACTCAGAATTTGCACACATCACATTTGCTCACGTACCTTTTGTAAGCATTTATTCACATTATTAACCGGAGGACATGGGGAAATTTGTTTCTAACCAAGCAGCCATATGCCCAGCTGAAAGTCAGGGAGCAACGTCTATTAGTAAAGGAAGAGGGAAGAATGATGTTGAGGAATAATTAGCAGTCTTTGCCACATACAAAATCACTATTTATAGACTCATGCACAGATCTAACAAACATAAAGTGAATTACACTAACCATAGAGAAGAAGAACTTAGCAGTTACCCTCAAAGTTATGACAGTATAAGATGGAGTGTAGTAACATATGAAGTTATAGGAGTACTGTGAACAAAATACCATAGAACCACTGAAAAAAGATAAGTTAATTCTGCCTTAGGATGTTAGGAAGGTTTTGTTGAGTGGAATGTAAATAGAATCTTGAAGAATAAATAAATAGGCATTCAACAGACAGAAAAAGGAAGGTTTTATAAACATAGCAAGTCCCTTGATATCCATAGTGTGTCCTAGATTTGTTGAGCCTATGGTAAAACCTAAGGAAACTAGAAGCTCAGAAACACGTAACTCAGAATTGTGGAAGAAAATGTGGTTCGAAGAATAAAAAAGGGATATCATATAATTATAGATGAAACTACTTAGTGTAATATGCATAAATCTTGCATGTATTTATAAAGTTCACGTAAAATGCCTTTCCAAAGTTTAGCCCTAAAATGTAAATATTTAAATGTTAAAATGTAGGTGGGTGAGAGAATCAAGAGGATATCAAGAAAAGAAACCTGATGCATTTCTTTTCTTATTTTATTTTTCTTCAGCTTTTACATTAGTTTCAGGGGATGCATGCGCAGGTTTGCTACATGGGTAAACTGCATGTCACTAGGGATTGGTGCCCAAATGATTTCATCACCCAGGTAATGAGCATTGTACCTGATAGGAAGTTTTCCAATATTTATCCTCTTCCACTCTCCACCATCAAGTAGGCCCTGGTATTTATTATTCTCCTGTTTGTGTTCATGTACACTCAATGTTTAGCTCCTACTTATAAGTGACAGCATGCAGTATTTGGTTTTCTTTTCCTGTATTAATTCACTTAGGATAATTGCCTCCAGTTGCATCCATGTTGCTGCAAAGGACGTGACTTAATTATGGCTGCATACTAGTCTATGGTATCTATATACCACATTTTTTTTATCCAGTCCACCAGTGATGGACAATCCAGGTTGACTCATGTCTTTGCTATTGTGAATAGTGCTACAATAAATACACAAGTGCATGTGTCTTTTTGATGGAAGTATTTACTTTTATTTGGGTATATACCCAGTAATCTCATTAAAAGGTAGCTCTGTTTTAAGTTCACTGAGAGATCTCCAAACTGCCTTTCACTATAGCTGAACTAATTTCCATTCACACTAGCAGCATTTCCTCTTCTCTGCAATGTCACCAACACCTGTTATTCTCTGTCTTTTTAATAATAGACATTCTGACTGATATGAGATGATATTTTATTATTATTTTGATTTGCACTCCTGTGGTCATCAGTAATATTGAGCATATTTCTATATCCTTGTTGGCTGCATGTGTGTCTTGAGAAATTCCTTTTCATGTCCTTTGCCCATTTGTGAATGGGTTGTTTTTTGTTTCGTGATTTAAGTTCCTTATAGATTCCGAATATTAGATCTTTGTCAGATTCACAGCTTGCAAATATTTTCTCTCATTCTGTAGGCTATCTGTTTACTCTGTTGATAGATACATTTTTGGTGCAGAAGCTCTTTACTTTAACTCCAACTTCTTTATTTTTGTTTTTGTTGCAGTTGCTCTTGTGGACCTTGTCATGAAATCTTTCCCAAGGCCAATGTCTGGAATGGAATGACATATCCTAGGTTTTCGTCTGGGGTTTATGTAGTTTTAAATCTTACATTTAAGTATTTAATCCATATTGAATTTGTTTTTGTGTATTTTGAAAAGGAAGAGTCAGTTTCAATCTTCTGCATCTGGCTAGCCAGTTATCCCAGCACTATTTATTAAATAGAAAGTCCTTTCTCCATTGGCTGTTTTTGTTGACTGTGCCAAACATCAGATAGTTGTAGGTGTGCAGCTTTATTTCCAGATTCTCTATTCTGTTCCATTGGTCTATATATCTGTGTTGTACCAGTACCAAGCTTTTCAGCTACTGTAGCCTTGTAGTAGAGTTTGAAGTCAGGTAATGTGACGCCTCCAGCTTTGTTCTTTTTACTTAGGGTTGCTGTGCCCATTTGGGCTCTTTTTTGGTTCCACATGAACATTAGAATATTTTTTTTCTAATTCTATGAGGAATGTCATTGGTAGTTTGATAGGCATAGCATTGAAACGGTAAATTGCTTTGGGCAATATCGCCATTTAGACAACATTGATTCTTCCTATCCATGAGCATGAAATGTTCTTCTTTGTTTTTCATCTCTGATTTTTCAGCAGTATTTTATAATTCCATTTGTAGAGAACTTTCACCTTTTGCTTAGCTGCATTCCTAAGTATTTTGTTTTTTGTGGATATTGTGAATAAAATTGCAGTCTTGATTTTGCTCTCCTCTTGAATGCTGTAGGTAAATAGGAATGCTACTGATTTTTGTACACTGATTTTTACATCCTGAAACTTTGCTGATGTTTATCAGATCTAGAAACTTTGGGGCAGAAACTATGGGTTTTTCTATGTATAGAATCATATCATCTGCAAACAGATATTTTGATAGGTAAATACATTTGTTAGTTCACTGTCTCAGTGATCTATCTCACACTGTCAGTGGAGTGTTGAAGTCTAGCAGCATTATTGTATGATTATCTAGGTTTATTCATACATCTCTAAGAATTTGTTTTATGATATTTCCTCTTCCTGTTTGGATACCTTTAATTTATTTCTCTTGCTTGATTGCTCTGGCTGGGACTTCCAGTATTAAGTTTCATAGGAGTATTATGTATTCCAGTATTATGTTCCAGTTGTCAAAGGGAATGCTTCCAGCTTTTGCCAATTCATTATGATGTTGGCTGTGGGTTTGTCATAGATGGCTCTTATTATTTTGAGATATGTTGCTTTGATGTATAGTTTGTTGAGAGAGTTTGATGATAATGGGGCATTTAATTTTATCAAAAGCCCTTTCTGCATCTATTGAAGATGATCATGCAGTTTTTGCTTTTAGTTTTGTCCATGTGATGAAACATGCTTATTGATTTGTCTATATTGGACCAACCTTGTATCTCAGGAATGAAGTCTATTTGATCACGGTGAATTCACTTTTTAATCTGCCGGATTTTATTTGCTAGTATTTTGTTGAGGATTTTTACATCTATGTTAATCAGGAATATTCACCTAAAGTTTTCTTTTTTCATTGTGTCTCTGCCAAGTTTTGGTATCAGAATGATGCTGGCCTGATAAAATGAGTTAAAGAAAAGTGTCTCAGCCTTAATTTTTTGGAATAGTTTCAGTAGGAATAGTACCAGCTCTTTGTTGTACATCTGGTAAAATTTAGCTGTGAATCCATCTGGTCCAGGACTTTTTCTGTTTGATAGGTTTTTTAATATGCTTATTATATTTAGGAGCTCTTTCTTAATCTTTTTAGGGTTTCAGTTCCTTCCTTGTTCAATCGTGAGAGGTTGTACATTTTCAGGAATTCATCTTTTTCTTCTAGTTTATCTGGTTTCTGTACATAGAGCTGTTTGTACTAGTCTTTGAGGGCTTTCTGTATTTCTGTGGTGTTGGTGGTAATGTTCCCTTTGTCATTTCTAACTATGTTTATTTGGATTTTCTCTCTTTTTTCTTTATTAATCTAGCTAATGATCTATCATCTTGTTTATTGTTTCAAATAATGAACTTTTGGTTTCATTTATATTTTGTATGAACTTTTGGATCTCAGTTTTATTCCCTTCAGCTCTGATATTATTTCTTTTCTTATAGAGCTGGGGTTAGTTTGCTCTTGTTTTTTTAGTTCTTGTAAATATGATGTTAGATGGTAATTTGAGATCTAATTATTTGGTTTAGGCATTTAGTGTTACCAAACTTTCTCTCACTGCTCTGGCTCTGTCCCAGAGACAATGTTAAGCTATATTCTTGTTTTCATTTGTTTTAAAGAATGTTTTATTTTTAATTTATTTACCCAAAGTCATACAGTTTAATTTCTGTGTAATTGCATGGTTTTGAGAGAACTTCTTGCTATTAGTTTCTATTTTTATTGTGCTGTGGTCTGAGGGTGTACTTGGTATGTGTATTAGGCCGTTTTCATGCTGCCATTAAAGACATACCCAAAACTGGGCAATTTACAAAAGAAAGTAGTTTAACTGGACCCACAGTTCCACATGCCTAGAGAGGACTCACAATTATGGTGGAAGGCAAGGAGGAACAAGTCACATCTTATGTGAATGGCAGCAGGCAAAAAGAGAGCTTTTGCAGGGAAACTCTTCCTTTTAAAAAAAATCACCAGATCTCATGAGAGTTTTTCATTATCACTAGAAAAGCCTGGGAAAGACCTGTCCCTCATGATTTAGTGACCTCCCACCGAGTTCCTCCATGTGAGAATTCAAGATGAGATTTGGGCAGGGACACAGCCAAAACATATCCTTCTGCCCCTGGCCCCTCCCAAATCTCATGTCCTCACATTTCAAGACCAATCACGCCTTCCTAACAGTCTCCCAAAGTCTTCATTCATTTTTGAGTTAAAGCAAAAGTCCATAGTCCAAAGTCCAAATTCTCATCCAAGACAATGTAAGTCCCTTCTGCCTATGAGCCTGTAAAATCCAAAGCAAGATAGTTACTTCCTAGATACAATGGGGATACAGGCATTGGGTAAATACAGCCACTCCAAATGGGAGAAATTTGCCTAAACATAGGGCCTAAGGCCCCATGCAAGCCCCAAATCTAGCAGGGCACTCAAATATTAAAGCTCCAAAATGATCTCCTTTGACTCCATGCCTCCCATCCACTAATACAAGAGGTGAGTTCCCATGGTTTGGGGCAGCTCCACCCCTGTAGCTTTACAGGCTACAGGCTTCCTCAGCTCAGCCTTCACAGGCTAGTGTTGAATGTCTGGGGCTTTTCCAGGTGCACGGTGCTAGCCGTCAGGTGAGCTATCATTCTGGGGTCTAGAGGACAATGGCTCTCTTCTCACAGCTCCACTAGCCAGTGCCCTCATAGGGACTCTGTGTGGGGGCTCTGATGCCACATTTCCCTTCAGCACTGACCTAGCAGAGGTTCTCCCTGACCCCGCCCCTGAAGTACACTTCTGCTTGGGCATCCAGGCATTTCCTTACATCTTCTGAAATCTAGGTAGAGGTTTCCCAACCCCAAATCTTGACTTTTTTTGCACTCGTAATCTCAACACCATGTGAAAGCTGTCAAAGCTTGGGGCTTATACCCACTGAAGCCATGGCCAGAGCTCTATGTTGGCCACTTTCAGCCATGGCTGCAGAGGCTGGGAAACAGGGCGCCAAGTCCCTAGGCTGCACATAGCATGGGTACCCTGGGCCCAGCCCACAAAACCACTTTTTCCTAGTAGGCATCCATGCCTATGATGGGAGCAGCTGCTGTGCAGATCTACAACATGACCTGGAGACATTTTCCCCATTGCCTTGGGGATTAACATTCGGCTCCATGTTACCTATAAAAATTTCCATAGCCAGCTTAAATTTCTTCTCAGAAAATAGGATTTACCTTTCTATCACATTGTCAGGCTGCAAACTTTCTGAATCTTTACACTCTGCTTTCTTTATAAAACTGAGTGCCTTTAATAGCACCCAAGTCACATCTTGAATGCTTTGCTGCTTAGAAATTTCCACTAAATACCCTAAATCATCTCTTCCAAGTTCAAAGTTCCTCAAATCTCTAGGGCAGGGGAAAAATGCCACCAGTCCTTTTGCTAAAACAAAAATCATCTTTCTTCCTGTTCCCAACAAGTTCCTCATCTACATCTGACACCACCTGAGGCTGCACCTTATTCTTAATATTACCACCAGCATTTTTGTCAAAGCCATTCACAAGTCTCTAGTAACTTCCAAACCTTTTCACATTTTCTTGTCTTCTAATTCCTCCAAATTCTTCCAACCTCTGCCCATTACCCAGTTCCAAAGTCATTTCCACATTTTGGGTATCTTTTCAGCAACACTCTACTGGTACAAATTTACTGCATTAGTCTGTTTTCACACTGCTGGTAAAGAAATACCTGAGACTGAGAAATACTGGAAAATACCTTTCAATTCACAAAAGAAAGAGGATTAATTGGACTCACAGTTCCACGTGGCTGGGGAAGACTCACAATCATGGCAGAAGGCAAGGAGTAGCAAGTCACAACTTATGTGATGGCAGCAGGCAAAAGGAGTGCTTGTGCATGGCAACTCCCCTTTTTTAAAACCACTAGATTTCATGAGGCTTCCATACTATCATGAGAACAACACAGGAAAAACCTGTTCCATAACTCAATTACCTCCCACCGGGTCCTGTCCCCAACACATGAGAATTCAAAATGAGATTTGGGTGGGGATACAGCCAAACCATATTAATATGATTTGTTTAAAAAGTTTGGTTTGAGAACTGCTTTATGGGTGAGTATGTGGTTGACCTTAGAGTATGTGCCTTGTGAAGAGGGGAAGAAAGTACATTATGCTGTTGTTGACCAAAGTATTCTGCAGATTTATGTTAAGTTCATTTGGCCAAGTGTTAATTTACATCCTGAATATGTTTGCTAGTTCTCTGCCTCAATTATCTGTTTAACACTGTCAATGGAATATTGAAGTCCAGCACTCCTATCATGTGTGATATCTAAGTTTATTCATAGGTTTCTAATAATTTGTTTTATGAATCTGGGTGCTCTTGTGTTTGATGTAAATATATTTAGGAAAGTTAAGTCTTCATGTTGAATTAAACTGTTTATCATCATGTAATGACCTTCTTTGTTTTTTTGGATCATCGTTGGTTTAAAATCTGTTTTGTCTTAAATAAGCATGGGTACCTCTGCTCTTTTTTTTTTTTTCCTGTTTGCTTGGTCTTTCTCCATTTCATTACTTTAAGCTCATGGTTTCCATTGTATGTAAGATGGCATTCCTGAAAACAGCATTCGGTTGAGTCTTGCTTCTTTATTCAACATACTACTCTGTGTCTTTAAGTGGGCCATTTAGTCAAGTTACATTCAAGGTTAATATTGAAATGTGAGAACTTTGTCTTGTTATTGTGTTGTTAGCTGGTTATTATCTAAACTTGATAATATACTTGCTTTATAGTGTCAGTGTGCTATGTATTTAACTGTGGGTTTTTATGATGGTAATTATTGATCTTTTACTTTTATGTTTAACACTCCCTTAATGACATCTTGTAAGGCAGGTCTGGTGGTAACAAATTTCCTTAGCAGTTGCTTGCCTGAAAATGCTTTTATTTCTCTTACTTTATGAAGCTTAGTTTTGTTGGTTGTGAAATTCTTGCCTATATACTTTTTAAAGATGCTAAATATAACCCATCAATCTCTTGTGGCTTGTATGGTTTCTGCTGAAAGGTCTACTATTGGTCTGATGAGGTTTCCTTTGTAGGTGACCTGACCCTCCTCTCTAACTGCCTTTAAGAGTTTTTTATTTCACATTGGCTTTGGAGAATCTAATGACCATATTGCTTTCTACAGTGGTTGAACTAATTTACACTACCACCAACAGTGTATAAGTGTTCCCTTTTCTCCACAAGCTTGCCAGCATCTGCTACTTTGACATTTTATTAATAGCAATTCTGACTGATATGAGATGGTATCTCATTGCGGTTTTGATTAACATCTTTCTAATGATAAGTGACATTGAGCATTTCTTCATATGCCTGTTGGCTGCATGTTTGCCTTCTTTGAAAAGTGTCTGTTCAAATTCTTTGCCAAGTTTTTAATGAGGCTTTTTGCCCATTCTGTAGGTTGTCTGTTCTTCACTCTGATGATAGTTTCTTTTGCTGTGCAAATGCTCTTAAGTTTAATTAGATCCCACTCATCAATTTTTGCTTTTGGTGTCTTCATTAAGAAATCTTTGCACATTCCTGTGTCCAGAATGGTAATGCCTATGTTGCCTTCCAGGATTTTTACAGTTTTGAGTTTTACATTAAGTCTTTAATCCATCTTGAGTTGATTTTTGTTTATGGTGTAAGAAAGGGGTCCAACTTCAGTCTTCTGCATTTCTTTCTATTTAATAAATGGTGCTGGGATAACAGTTATCTTTCCTCTATTGCTTGTTTTTTATCAGCTTTATCAAGATCACATAGGTCTGTGGCCTTATCTCTGAGCTCTCTCTTCTGTTCCATTGGCCTGTGTGCCTGTTTTTGTACCAGTACCATGATGTTTCACTTACTGTAGTCCTGTAATATTGTTTGAAATAGGGTAACATGATGCCTCCAACTTTGTTACTTTTGCTTAGGATTACCTTGGCTATTTGGGCTCTTTTTTGGTTCCATATGAATTTTTAAATAGTTTCTTTCTAGTTCTGTGAAGAATGCTGTTGGTAGTTTAATAAGAATAGCACTGAATCTGTGAATGGCTTTGGGCAGCATGGCCATTTTAATTATATTGAGTTTTTTTAATCCATGAGCATGGGAGAGTTTTAATTTGTTTGTGTCTTCTCTGATTTCTTTGAGCATTGTTTTATAATTCTCATTGAAGAGCTCTTTCAAATCCCCATTTAGTTGTATTCCCAGGTATTTTAAACTTTCTGTGTCAATTATCTACTTAATCCTAGTCAACTCCATGTTCTGTAGCCAAATCCATAATCCTTTTAGTTATATACCTTTCTTTCTAGACTTAATTGTGTGTATCTTGAACTTCTCAGATTTCCCAAATATTGCTAAAGCATTATCTGATTCTGAGTATCAATGAACCCTATCTTAATACACAGAGAATGTAACTAGATGAATGCTATATCCCTGATTCAATTCATTCTATAGATATCATGTTTTAATCCATATTGAGAAGTTTCCTTCCCAGACCAACCAATACTACATTTCTGGATTCTCTCTATCCTTTTAATTTCTGCTTGAAAATGGCTACTATTTTGATGAACACATTTTTTTTTTCAAATGTAGCTAATAGTACTTAAGCTATGCTAATAACATTCTGTTTTATAACCACTTCACCTAAAGTCACATACTCATTAGAGACATTGTTTTTCTTTTGTTATTTTAGGTAAGCATTTCATCATGTTTTGACACTTCATAATACCAGTGATGATCCTTCTATCCTCCAATAATACTAAAATAGGAGCCAGTCCATATAAAAAATAGAGTCAGTCACTATGGAGTAGAGAAAAATGATATATCTATATTTAAAGTGACCATCCACAGAATAAAAGGTATTTAGCAAGTACTTACTAAAGGATAAACGGTTTTACATGTGAGAATAAAATAGTTGAACCATATGCGATAATCATGATAAACTCTTATTTAGCATTTATAGCATGACAGGCACTTTCAAAATTACCTACAGGTTGAACATTCTTAATCCAAAAATCTGAAATACTCCAAAAACTGAAACTATTTGAGTGCCAATGTAATGCTACAGTGGAAAATTCCACACCCTCTCTCATTTGACAGGTTGCAGTCAAAATGCAGTGATACCACACACATTTTATTAAGTATCCCCAAAAGGGTGGAAAAAAAGACCTTCCAGCCCTCTCAGTTGCATTGTATCTTTTCTACACATGCCCAGATTTTTCCACACAAGCACCCTCCATGAAGGGCTACTAAATGGTACATGTCTAGCATGGACACATCAAAGGCAGGTTTCCAACAATGCCCCACATGAAGCCAAGATCTATGAGCTTTACTTGCTGTGATTTTTTTTTTTTTTTTTTTTTTTGCTTGTTACTTGCTTTGTGGTGCAAAGATACTGCTGAAAATGTCAAAATGGTCTGCAGACACCACATGGGGGTCAGTCATTAGAAAAAGAGAAAGGATTTATGTCTATTTACAGCTAAAATGTTGAGCTATTGGAGAACTTGAACAGTGGTATGAGTCTTAAAAGAAGAATAGGGAAGTAGAATGATGATCATATGTGACTTGAAGAAACAGAAGAATAAACTCTTGAAGCTGTATGCCAAAAGTAAGGAGCATAAGTTTATAAAATAGGAAAAAAATTGCACAAAGTTAAAAATGAAGATCTCTACTGTGTATTGATAAAATGGACCTGTCAACATTACAGTGGACACATGCCACTCAATGGTATGCTGATCCTAAAACAAAAAAAGATCTATCACAATGAACTGAAAATTGATGGAAATTGCTCCACCTCTCTATGCTGTTTTTTAAAATATAACTATAAAGCAAAGTATTCATAAAGTAAGACTCAGTGCCTTGAAAAGAACTACATAGTATTTATTGTATTTCAAATGTTATACAGACTATCTTATTGGAAATAGTAGAAAATCACAGAAATATCTTTTCTTCATTTCTTTCCTACAAATTCCCCCTTTTCTGTCTTGCAATGTGTTCGTTCTGTGAACTTTTACTTCCTTTCTTTTTTAATAAGTGGAATCTTTTCAGTAATCAAATTTATTATTTTTTGGTAATTGCAGATTATCATTCTGTTGTCACAAATAGTACAAAAATATTTCATGTGCACTTTGCCCAGTTTCCACAAGGTAAAACTTTCAAAACAACAGTAGAATATCACAATCAGAATATTGACTTTGATACAATCAAGAGACAGAATATTACCATCACCATATGGAGTACTCATTTATTTCTTCTTTTTATAGCCACACTAATTTTCCTTTTTCCTCTCCCTCATTCTACTTACTTAAAGCCTGAAAACCAATAATCTGTTCTCTATTCACTATTCTTTTTTAATTTCAAGAATATCATTTAAATGTACTCATGTAGTATATAATATTTGGAGATTGGCTTTTTTTTTTTTTTTTTTTACTCAGCATTTGATTTGGGGATTTATCCAAATTTCTGTGCATTTCAACATTTTGGTCTTCTCTATTGCTGATTAGCATTCCATGCTATGGTTGTTTCAAAGTTTGTCTAATTACCCACTGGAAGACATTTGGGATTGTTTCCATTTTGGGGATATTATAAATAAAATTGTGATCAACATTCACATATAGGTTTTTCTGTCAAAATAACATTTTATTTCTCTGTTGTATATTTAATTTTTTAAGAAACTGATGAATGATTTTTCAGAGTAGTGGTACCATTTCACATGTGCCAGTTTCATCACTTCCTTAGCAGCATTTGGTGCTGTCACTACTTTTTACCATAATTTTTCTGATAGGTGTGTAGTGATATACAACTGTGATTTTTATTTGTATTTCTGTAATGGTTAATTATGTTGAACACCTTTTCATGTGCTTATTTGTCAGCTGTATATCCTCTTCAGTTAAATAACTACATTATTTTGCCATTTTCTAACAGGATTTTTAAAATATATTGTTTGTTTTTGGTTTTTACTGTTGAATTTTGATAGTTTCTTATATATTATAAACACTAGGCCTTTGTCAGATGCATTATTTTCAACTATTTTCTTTCAGTCTGTAGTTCGGCTTTACATCTTCTTAACAGGGTCTTTCATGGAGAAAAAGCACTTCAGTGAAGTATAATTTATAAAAATTTTGCTTATGTGAATTGTGCTTTCGATGTTAAGAACTCTTTGCCTAGCCATGGATTCTGAAGATTTTCTGTTTCTTTCTAAAAGCTTTATAGTTTTATATTCTACATTAAGTCCGTGATCCACGTTGAGTGAGTTTTTGCTTATAAGGTGTGAGATGTTAAGTCTTAAGCCGACGTTTTGTTGTTTTTTTTCCTTTGCCTAGCAATGATCCATGGCTGAAATGACTCCCAATATTCTAATAAATTGCTTTTGCACATTTGAAAAAAAAAATCAGATATTTATGTGGCATTATTTCTAAGTTTTCTATTTTTTTCTTTTGATCTAGCTGTCTATTTCTCTGATAATATCACTAGAATCTTGGTAGTTACAGATATATAGTAAGTCTTGATATTGGCTAAACTATTTCTCTCACTTTATTTTTTCAAAATTGTTTTAGCTATTTGAATTTCTGATTTTCCATATACATTTTAAATAATCTTGTCTATAAACTTTATAGTTTATAAATTGAGATTTTTATAGGTATTGTGGTAAATCTGTTTATAAATTTAAGAGATTTGACATCTTTATTATTTATGTGCCTTCCAATCCATGAACATTGTACATCTATCTTCCTATTTGTTGACATCTTCTTTGATTTTTTTCATCAGTGTATTCTAATTTTCAGTATACAAGACCTGTGCATATTTTGTTATAATTGTACCTATATATTTCATTTTGTTTTGAGTTATTTTAAATGGTATTGCATCCTTAATTTCAGTGGCCATGTTTTCTAATACACAGAAATGAAATTGACTTTTTATGCCTACCTATTTTATGTTCTGTATGTCTTCTAATGTTAGTAGATGTATCTATTTATTCTCAAATGATGTTTGTACATTCTTTGCAATCTACAAAATCTTTATTTGTCTGCAAACAGGAAGTTTTCTATTCAATTTTTGTATAAATTATTATTTTCTGAGTATCTTATACTGAAATTTTAGTGCAATGTTGAACTGGAGTGGAGAGACTATGTAATTTTGTCTTGTTTTTGATCTTAAAGAAGGCTAATTATCTATTTTTGTTGTTGTTCCTTGTGTTTTTGGTGTCTTAATTTAAAAACAATGACCTAATCTAAGGTTATAAGTACGCCATTTCTACATTTTCTTCTTTAAAAAAAGTATGGCTTTATTATTTACATTTGGGTGTCTGATCCATTTTAAGTTTTGTATAATACATTTGATAGAGATTCAATTTCATTCTTTTCATGTGAATGTCTATTTCATTTGTCCCAGCATCATTTTGGAAAAGGCTGTGTTTTCCCAACTGTGTTATCTTGGCACCTTTCTAAAAATCAGTTGATGTTAATATAAGTGTTTATTTCTTAATTATCAATCATAGATTTTTATGTCTATTCTTATGCCAGGATATGTTATTTTTAATATTGTAGCTTTGTAGTAGGTTTTGAAATCAGGAAATGTAAGACTTTTGACTTCTATTTATCAAGATTGTTTTGGTTATTCTGGATCCTTTGCATTTCCATATGAATTCTAGGATTAGTCTATAAATTTCTAGGGGCAGGAGGGAAGAGCTAGAATTTTGACTCGTTTGTGTTGACTCTGTAGATCAATCTGAAGAGTATTATAATCTCAACAACATTAAGTTTTTCAATTGATGGCCATGAGATCTCCCTGCATTTATTTAGATATTTTTTAATAACTTTAAGTGATATTTTGTGGTTTTTAATGCTCAGATTTTGGACTTTGTCAAATTTATTCTAATGACATTATCATTTTGATACTTTTGTGAATAACTTGCTTTCTTAATTTTAGTTTTCAATTGTTAATTGCTAATATGTGTCAATAAAATTGACTTTTTATAGTGATCTTGGACTTGCAACTTTGATGAGCTATTTTTTAAATTCTAACTTTTTAAATGTGGGCATTACTTAGGATTTTTTATATAAATAATCATTTCATCTATGGAAAGAAAAATTTTACTTTTTCCTCTTATATCAGTATGCCAATTATACTTTTTTTATCTTAACTAATTGCTCTGGCTAGGACTCCTAGTGCAATGAATAGAAATAACAAAAACAAATATACTTGTTTTGTCCCTGATTTAAGGAGGAAAATCATTCAGTTTTGGCAGGGCATGGTGGCTCACACCTGTAATCCCAGCACTTTGAGAGGCTAAGGTAGGTGGATCACCTGAGGTCAGGAGTTCAAGACCAGCCTGACCAACATGGAGAAACACTGTATCTACTAAAAATACAAAATTAGCCAGGTGTGGGGGTGCATGCCTGTAATCCTAGCTACTCAGGAGGCAGAGGCAGGAGAATTGCTTGAACTCAAGAGGCAGAGGTTTAAGTCAGCAGAGATGGTGCCACAGCACTCCAGTCTGGGCAACAAGAGTGAAACTCTGTCTCAAAAAAAAAAAAAAAAAAAAAAGAGAGAAAAAAAAAGAAAGAAAGAAAAGAAAAAGAAAAAGCCTTCAGTCTTTATTAAGTATGATGATAGCTGTGAGTTGTTCAGAGATACACTAAAGATGATGAGACCATTTCTTTCTACTTCTTCTAACATGTTGAGTGTTTTTATCATAAACCCATAACGGATTTCATTAAATAATTTTTTCTCCACCTATTCAGATGATCATGTGCTTTTGTCCTTTATTCTGTTAACTTCCTAAATTGCAATAATTGATTTTCATACATTAAGCCAACCTTAGATTCTTTTGATAAATCAAACCAGGTCATGATGTATAATGTGATTCTTTATATTTTTGTCCTTCATTTGTTTCTCAGGCTAAATAATCTCCACTAAGCTACCTTCTATGCACTGTGCCTTTCTTTTTTCATTTCAAAACGGGTTGTGATCACCTCTAGTGACTTTTTCATTTCAGTAACTATACTTTTCAATTTCTGAATTTTAACTAGATTTTTAATTTATAATTTCTATCTCATTGATATTTGGTGGCACATTATTCTCATACTTGTGTTTAATTACATTTTTTTTTAACTATTTTCAAGGTATTTATTATGGCTGACTGAAAGTCAATTTCAGGTGAGTCTAACATCTGGATTTCCTCAGATACACAATCTATTGATTCTTTTTTGTCTGTATATGAGCCATACTAATTTTCTATTTTTTACATGCCTCATAATTTTGTTTTAAAAACCGTACATTCAAATGTGAATATCTAGTGGCAAATCTGTAATTCAGAATACTTTTCCCCCAAACCAAGATGTGCTGTTTCTATTTGTTGTTGTTACTGTAGCTGTTACTGTTTGTACAATGACTTTTTTGATTAATTTTGTAAAGTATGTACTCTTTTTCATGTGTGAACACTTGTGTCTTTCTTGGCCCCTTTATTGGTCAGCTAGTGATTGGACAAAGATTTCCTTAAATGCCTTGAACAAATAAATCTTCCAGCCTTTGTCAAAGGACCTCTATGTATATTGGGAGACCCTTTCAATACTCCAGTGGACAGTTTAAACTCACTTCTGCCTTCACTTTCTGGTCACATCAAGACTTATCATCAGCCAGCTGTGAGAGATTAGGGCCCTCTCAGGTCTTTCCTATGTGTATTCACAGCCCTCATCCTACATATAATTTTCTAGGTTTCCACGAATATATTAGTTTTTAAAGCTACTTTTTTTTTTTTTCTAAATCAGCTTCTTGTTAGTACCAACTGGAATCTCCACTGAAGACAGCTGCAATATTAAGCAATTGCCTGTAATGGGTTGTACTATTTGCACAAAGCAAATTCTGAATCAGCTCAAATAAAGACAAACATTGACAGTAGAGCTTTTTATGGAACTTTCAGATGGGCTAAATAGTGACAATTTTCTGGGATTGGGACTTTCTCCAAACACATTCAGCATTTAACAATGACTTCTAGGATGCTGGTTTTCACAACTCCAATATTTGCAAAGCTATTGGTTTTCAAGGCTACATGGAGTTGGAAAGAAGAGAATAAGAATAGGGCAAGGTAAAACACCATAAAACTCACTGTTCTTACTAAGAAACACACATTTTTCTTGAATAATTGTTCCTCAGATTGCTGTGAACTTTATTTACAGAATTCTTTATTTTGAAATTGAATTCTAAAAAAAATTTAGTTTTGACAATTTTTTCAAGTGCTCTCATTTTTTATTTTGGAAGAGTAGCATTTATGAGGTTTTCGTTTTTCTATTTCAGATGTGTTTTTGTATTTAGATTATTTTTAATAACAGTCTTAAATATTTCTCAATATTTTAAAATTAAATCTTGCTTTAAGTTGCTTGACTGTTGTCTATACAGAACAAAATGCTTTAGTTAAGTATTCAAAATGTTCAATATTTTGACCCCAACCAATCTTTAAAACTTATTTCTAAATATTTATTTCATACATTATACCTAATCCTCTCAGTCAACCTACTAAAATTTCACTTATTTATTTTAAACTTTGAAAAAAAATCTTTTCTTTAGAAAAGTAAAGATACATATATCTGGGATGCACTTTGTATCTCCCATCTCTGTATAGCCAAGCGAAGATGCTGTTTACTCTATGATCACTTTATTTAATAACTCAGAAATATTATCTTTTTAAATTTCTTAAAGCAATTATATTTTTCTATCAAATATAATATTTTCAATTATATTTTAGTCTTTGTCTTTATATCAATTAGTTACATTTATATCAATTTTGCTACATTTCTTCTATTATAAGGAAAGCTCTTAGGTAGTAGGATAATAATAATATATGAGGCTGTGGAAATATATCAGGCATTCAATAAATATTTCCTGAATGATTAGACTGATATCTGAATGAATGAATGAATGAAATATAAATAAATACTATTATCTTATCACCATTAAATAAATAATTATTTCTAATTTTTATTTTTCACTAGTATTTCCTAATGGTATCCTTTGCATGTAATAACAGGGTATTAAATTACTAATCAAAAAAGAAACTATTTTTAATGTGTAAGCTGAAAGTTACATCTGTTGTAATTTTCAGATCTTTGAACATTTTGAAAGTTTTGAGGAGTGACTGGTCAAAGGCACTGAAACTGAAGTAATCTGAACCAATTATTTTCTAATACCAAATAGTTATATTTAGGATATAGTAGATAGCATATTAAAAACCTCAGCTTGTAATTTGTGTACATAATTTATACTGATTATATCAGTGCTATGGATTTCTAACAATGAACATTCATAATCTATAGGCCGAAATAGATCAACCACTTTGTTGATTGCAAATACGCATTAAAAAGTAAAAAACAACTATTTTAACAGAATTTTCCCATATGAAGTAGCAGAAAAAGAATATGAATAATACAGATGCATCATGTTTCAAATACATAGCCAGATATTGCCTATAAGCACTTGCATTCTGCTAAAAATACAGTATTGCCCCTCTACTACCAGAATGAAATCCCGCTTGGGAAAATCTTCTTAGCTTTCTCAAGAACCATTTTGTAATTTACTTTTAAGTAATGGAAAGGATATGCTGTAAAGTTTCACTCACATTTGTATTGCAAAATATACGTAAGCAAATAATATCTTGACGGGATTAGTAATAAAATTAATAAAATTGGCTGAATTATTGCTTTGGTATGACTGATAATATTAACTTGGGATTTATTGATACACCCTTGTAACAGAATTTAAATTAAAGCAATATAGCTTATTTTGACAGTTATACTTTCTTCTCTTCATGAATTTTTTCTTTGAGTAAAAATTTAAGAACTTTACAGCACAGTTTTTCTCTATTTTTCCTCATGGTAGGCATTTTCTGAAAAACATTTTATGAAAAGCAGCCTCCTACTAGTATTTGTTTTCATAGCCAGTCTCTACAACTGGATAAAAATGCAATAAATCCTTCTGTTCCCTGCCCCCCGCCACCCCCACCATTTGAAGATGTCTGGACATGAACACATGCTCCCAAAAGGATGTACTAAGGATTTGCCTTTATAATCACTGCCTTGATTCCTTGCTCCTATTTCTTTATAAAAGTAGGGAGAGACATTTAAGACAGAGACATGGAATTGTAAAAATTGTTCAAGAAGAAGAACCACTTCCCAAGGCCTCCAGATAACAGTGGGAGCTTCCCAGTCAAAACTGATGAGCCACAACACAAGATAATAAAACATTTTCTATCCTTAGAATAACATGATAGATGTATCATATAAAAAAGTAAACCATACTCTAATTCTCTCCATAAAAGGTATATTGAAAATATGTTTGATTTGTTATGTATTTTAAAATACATATTATATAGTAATCATGATATATGGCTTATTTAGTTATAAAAGAATTAAAAGGAATCATGTACCTAGAGATGTTAAGATACATTTCCAAATGTATATTTGAATCACATTCAACATAGAATTAAATTAAATTGAATTGGGCACGGTGGCTCACACCTGTAGTCCCAGCACTTTGGAAGACCGAGCTGGGTGGATCACCTGAGGTTGGGAGTTCAAGACCAGCCTGACCAACATGGTAGAAACACTGTCTCTATGAAAAATAGAAAATTGTCTGGGCATGGTAGCACATGCCTGTATTCTCATCTACTTGGGAGGCTGAGACAAGAGAATCTCTTGAACCCGGGAGGCGGAGGTTGCAGTGAGCTGAGATTGCACCATTGCACTCCAGCCTAGGCAACAAGAGTGAAACTCCATCTCAAGAAAAAAAATAAAATAAAATTAGCAGGCTTCTTGTCTATACATTTTTAAATAATACATTTTTTTTTAGTATATGTTATGAATCCCTAAAAGAAAATTTCCCACACCATACTTATTTTGCTACAGAGTCATACTCCTATTGTACTCATTTTCTCTTTTTCTTTTTTTCTTCCTTTTCTTTTTAATAGGAAGAGTCTCATTCTGTCACCCAGACTAGAACGCAGTGGCACAATCATAGTTCACTGCAGTATTATCCTCCCAGGTGCAAGTAACCCTCTTGTCTCCCTCTCTTGAGTAGCTAGGACTACAGGCGTACACTACCATGCTCAGCTAATTTTTCAAATCTTGTTATAAAGATGTGGTCTCACTGTGCTTCTCAGGGTGGCGTCGAACTCCTGGCCTCAAGTGATCCCCTAGTCTTAGTCTCTCAAAGCACTGGGATTACAGGTGTGTGCCACTACAGCCATCCTCCTATTGTATTCTTATTATTATCTCATGCTCTTTGGAAAGTAACTTAGACTACGTATTTTCAGAATGTTATAGCAACTATGCACAGTCCAAAATCTGAAGAAATTTTATAGTTAAAAGACAGAGTTTTTAACATTTCTTTTGTGTTCATTTATATTTTTATTATACTGAGAACCTGTCCAATGCATGTACTTATTGTCATATGCCGCTCTTAAAACTTATGGGGAAGTCAGCTTTACGCAAACCACCTAGACTGAGAGTAAGACAGTGGTGGTCCGTTGAGGAAAGAGGATGCTGTTATACCCACAAAGAAGAAATTATGAGTAGGAAAAATACGATCTTTTCATGATAATTATGTTGCACAGAGTTATAACAAATAGAAGATATAAAAATAATTACAACTCTTCCAAATTGCCTGAATTAAAAAACACACACACTCAAATATGCACACACTTCCAAAAACATAAATAGGAAATAATAGCCAAATTATTTGTATGATATAAAAAAACTCAGAAAATAAAAACAACATAATAACAACAACAATAGAGCAAATAAACCCCTTAAAAAGTGACTAAAGGATATGAATGTTTTTCAGAAAGGACATACAAATAACCAAAAAGTATATGAAAAAATGTTCAACATCACTAATCAGCAGAGAAATGCAAATTAAAACCAAAATGAGATATCTTATACAACTGAAAGTGGCTATTACAAAAATAAAATAACAGATGATGCTCATACACTGGTAGTAGAAATGTACATTAGTACAACCTACATGAAAAATACGGAGATTTCTACCATTCAAATCAGCGATCTCACCACTGAGTCTCTACTCAAATGAAAATACATCATTACATCCAAAAGAAACCTATGCTTGCATGTTGACTGCAACACTATTCACGATAGCAGTGATACAGAAGCGACATAACTGCCTATCAACGGATTGGATAAGGAAAATGTGGTACACATATATGATGGAATGCTACTTGGCCATAAAAAGAATAAAAGCATATCTTTTACAGCAACATTTAATGGAACTGTAGGTCATTATCTTAAGCGAAACAACCCAGAACAGAAAGACAAATACCACATGTTCTCACCTAAAAGTGGGAGCTTAATACTAACTAGGCACAATGTACATTATTCAGGTGTTGAACACTCTAAAAGCCCACACTTCACCACTAGGCAACATATTCAAGTAACAAAATTGCACTTTACCCCTTAAATTTATAAAGGTATAAAGCACCATGCAATTAAAGCAACGTAATACAGTATAACAACAAAATGTAAATGGTGACAACTCATCTACTTAAATTTAAAAAAAAAGAAAAAGCTAAGGTGTATTAATCAAATGCTGTGATTGTGACACCAGAACCAGATAAAGGTAATGCCATATTTATATGGTAATTGTTACCATATAAATATGCTGAAACGTTCATGCCATCAAAGGTATCAAACCAAAAGAGAATTCCACAATGAGGTCTACAGCAGTTAATTAATAAATTAGTAATTATTAATAACAATATTTGTGAAGTATGAATTTTGTGAAAACTGAGAGAACAGCAGATAATAATTTTAGGTAACTTTTGTTCATATAATCACAACAAACCACATAAAAATGTATGGAATCTGAAATATGTAACCAATAGATCTGAGTAAATATAGTTTTAATAACTTTATAGATAGCACATTTTTCATGTGCTCATGTTACCATATACAAAGTGATTATGTATTAGGACATAAAAATACATTTAAAATTTTAAATACAGATACAATTTTGACAAAATTAGTTGGTATTAGAAATTAGTGAAAATATAGAAATAAAAATATCTCAAACAACTGGAATTTGAAAACACTTCTTTAAAATTCTTAGGTGAGGAAAGGAAATCAAATTCAATCAGATAGCCAATAAATAGTATTTATGGAAAGGCTCCATATCCAAATATGGAATGCTGCCAGAGATTGCCAGAAAAAAAATTGTTATTAGGCTTATTTAAGCATGTATTAATAAATATAGAAAAAGAAATTAAATTACTCAGAATTCAATTCGTGAGGTTAGACTAGACAGATAAAACAAAGGATCACAGAGAGGAAAAATAAAGACAATATCAACAAAAACTAAAACAAATTGATAAAATTAATCCAAAAAAATAATTCACCAGAAGTAAAATATGCATTTTTTGCCAAGAAAACAGTAAATTGCAAAAGAAGTTCAAAAATATAATTTACAGGGGAATAATCATAGATAGAGAAGATATTCTGAAAAGTTTAATTTTTAAACAACTTTTAACAATTCTAAAAATGTCTTTGCAAAGGTCCAGACAAATAAACCCCAAAATTTGAATTAATCAAACAATTTTAGGGATAATGTACATACCATTAAGAAGACAAAAAATGCTTTTAAAGAATTTCTTCTCTGAAAACACACAGACACAGATACGCACACACACACACACACACGCACACACACACACCTCTGTTGGTTAATAAATAATGATTTAAAAAATTTTTTTCCAATCTTCAAAATTATAGAAATCAAATACTAATGTAATTTCTGCCAAAAAAATTAAGCAGAAACTCTTCTGGGTTTATTACACATTTATGTGTTACATGTGAATATTTTTAAATGTATAGGATGTATAATGATCAAGTCAGTGTATTTGAGGTGTCCATCACCTTTAATATTTATCATTTCCATGTTCTGTTAACATTTCAAGTCCTCTCTTCTAGCTGCTTTAAAATATAGAATATGCTGTTGCTAACTATAGTGAATCTAGTCTGCAGTCTAACATTAGAATTTATTTCTTCTATCTATTTGCAAGTTCCTACTCATTCACTAACCTCTCTTTACTTTCCCCTCTACCTTCATACACTTTCCAGTCTCATTCCACTCTACCTCCAAAAGATGAAATGTTTTAACTGTAAGATGGGAGTTTTTAAAGTGTTTGAAAAGTTAAAGAAGCATAAGTCAAGGGAAGCTGCCACTAACCATCACGGTTTACCATGTTCACACACTACAGAAACTGCCGAAAAACATGAGAGATGAGCACACCTGCTGGGATCTTTGAAACGTGATTTTCAGGAAATTTTCTGGAGACAGCTATAAAATATTAATAGTCCAAATTACCTGTTTAACAGTTTGTATTTTTCCAAAAAAGGCGCAGTAATATACCCTATTCTCCATACCCTTCTGCAATGCTGCTTTCCACTGCTACAATAACACAGAGTTCTTTCTCTATTACCATCGTTACAAATTGAATGTTTGTTTTCCCACAAAATGTAAATGCTGAAGCTCTAAACCCCATTGTGATGGTATTTGGAGGTAATTATCTTTGACTCAGGTTTGGATGTGGTTTCTCTGACGCATGTGTTGATATTGACATCTCTATGATTAAGATGAAATATATTAATGTAGAGAGAATTAAGAATAAAGCGAATTACATTTCAATAAGTAAAAAGAAACAAAACACATCTCATTTGTTACTTATTATTAGGTCTACAATATTCAAATAATTTTCATAAATAATATTCTGAAAATAAATGTACCAGGAAGAAAAGGTTTATCATCCACAGTGATCTCCTACACTCTCTTGCTTCCCCTGTTCTCTGTCTGAACTACCTGTGTGTGTGTGTGTGTGTATTTTTTTTTCCCCCAAGACAGAGCCTTGCTCTGTTACCCAGGCTGGAGGGTGGAGTGCTGTGGCATGATCTTGGCTCACTGAAACCTCTGCCTCTCAGGTTCATGTGATTCTCCTGCCTCAGCCTCCCAAGTAGCTGGGATTACAGGCATGTGCCACAATGCCTGGCTAACTTTTTTGTATTTTTAGTGGAGATGGGTTTCACCAACTTGGCCAGGCTGATCTCCAACTCCTGACCTCATGACCCGCCCACCTCGGCCTCCCAAAGTACTGGGATTACAGATGTAGCGACCATCCCCGGCCAGTTGATAAATATATTAAAACTTATATTCATTTTTAAGTTGAGATCAGTCCTGACGTCTTTTCTGAGAGGATGTTTATTTCTTTCTAGAACATATTTTCTATTCTTTTCTTAAAATATGAATCTCCTCTACTTGATTTATTCTCGATGTTACTGCGTTTTTTAAAAAAGAAAACTAATGAAGTTTGTTTGCCAATGGGTGGATTCAGATACTCAATTGTTTCACTATTTAGAATCCATAGCTTACCTGCCTTCAGGTCTCTGGTCCTAAAAGTATTAAAACCCAAGGCTCTTGATTAATTTGAAAGGCAAACGTCTTTCATTGATATATGGCTGCAGATACCTTTTTAGCTCCTGAAGATATCCCTTACTTTTTTTTGATTTTGGCTATGTATGCAAACAACATTTGCTGTATTAACTCCAGCATTTCTAAATTTTGAGTTGAGAGGATTTTCAGGACATTTGATCTAAAATAAGGCTAGAAATACAGCCTTTAATTAATTTGCTCAAACACATCAAATTGAGTTACTACTGTGTTAGGCCTACCCTTAGCACTATGATACAGCCATGATGAAAACAGACACATATCTCTGCCCTCTTGAAATCTGCATTCCAGTGGGTGTGATAAATACAAAAAAAAACATGTAACATAAGGAGAATTGGGCATTCTGGTGAGACTTTTGGGTGGAGGGATCAGAATGGGCAAAGGCCCTGCAAACGGAGTGTGTTTAGCATGTTTAAGGCCCACGTAGTATTCCAGAGCAAGCAAGAGATGAGTTCAGAGAGAACCTGGGGTGAATAGGGTTATACCCATGTATAACCTTAGAGACTATTTTAATGACTTGGACTTTTACTCTATGATGCAGAACTATTCAGGGGATTTATACAGAGAAATGACATGACCTGACTTGAGTTTTAGCAAGATCACTTCTATGAATAGCAATGATATGACATTGCCTTATGTAGTAGTTAACTTAAGAGCAGTTGACATGAATACTAAAAGTATAGGTTTCAAGGTCACATTAATTGACTACTCTTGACAACTAAACAGGATAATTTGAGTTTCAAATAGAAATTTTGGCTACAATTTTTCCTAATTAGACTTAACATTTTTACTAACTTTGTTCTGCGAGCTTCTAAAGTACTTTCAGTAATTACTGCCTGAATCCTTGGTCTTTCCAGGTCTCCAAAACTGAGTCTAGGTCAAGTAAGAAGCAATAAAAATGCAGATCTCTATGTAAAAGTAAATCTGTACTAAACTTCAAAGATGGATTCTATAAGTGAAACCAATTAAAATTGTGATTTACAAATCAGGACTCAAAATGTTTTAGTAACTCTATCTTTCATAAAATTTTTATTGCTAAATTCTGTCAAAGTAAAATTCAAAATACAGTAATTCAGTGTTTGGAATAGAAGCTAAATGAGAGAAAATGGCATACAAAGGAACTAGAAAATACTGTATCATTTTAATTTGCTTTTACAACCTTCCACAATGACCTCTCCTTGAATACGGCAGCATATTCTAGCAAACAAATAAATTTTACTAAAATCAGTAAAATGACCTACCTCTAACTTTTAAAGCAGCAAGACAAATGTCATGTTTTATATTTATATTCAATTACCTGTGCCTAAAAATATAAGATGTCAAGTTTCAATCTGACCAATATGACCTCAATAATGTAATTTGCACAACCCCATCTTAATATATAATCTCAGATTTCTTGCTGGAAACCATATTCTTAGAATGTATAAGTCTTTGGTAATCTCACTGTTTTTGTTCACTTGCTCTGTCTTGGAAAGTGTCAGACTCAAACCTTTTAATATTAGTGTGTGTAATTTGTTTATCTCTTGCAACTCCTGCTTTATAAAAAGTATTGTTATATCACTTTGTATAAAGATATTTACAGATGTTACATTTCGATTATGAATCTTATATTTTGGCATAACAATTTGTGTTTTTTTATGTAATGAGTTTTAGCCAAAATTTTACGATATTAGATATTTTTTGTAATATTAAAATTTTACGATGTCTGGTAGAGAAAGAACACTGCTTTGTTTTACTTCATTTCCCTGAAATACAGCGGTCCAAAATTTTATTTTAGTATTTTAAAATAACTTTGTTTACCGTGACACTTGTATAAACAACATAGTTGTCACTTGTTTTGTGACATAATATGAAATATTTTTATTTTAATAGGTTAAGTAAACCTAATTACATGTATTTAATCACATTTCATTGGCTTTATCTCTATCACATTATATAATTTACAATTCTTTTACAGTTTTAAGATTTTCTTCTTATATTGCTTTGTGTGTGTGTATATGCTTGGCTTATTTTTTAGTGGTAATCATTATATTTTTATAGAATGTAAAGTTAGCACCCATTTAATTTAGATAATTAATTTAGATAATTATATATTAAATTTAGATGATTCTTATTTATTTCCCACTACAAGCAAAAATAAAAATTTTATCTCTTTTGTTACCCAATTTTATTCAATGATGTTATTCATTTTATTTCATTCTTCAAATTTCTACTGCTATATTTATAAGGTTTAACTGATACAGTTTGACTGTTACTGAATATTTAGAAATTAACAATACAATTTGACTTAACCTCTTTTCCTTGGTTTTTCATTGTTTAATGATTATGGTTTTTATTCTTTGTCGGAATACACAACATTAGGGTGGGCCAGAAGTAACTGCGGTTTTTGCAATTACTTTTACTCAATCAAGCATTACTTGTTCTTGTATTTCAGCTTAAATACTCAATGCTCTGCAGCATTTTTAATTTGCTGAGGTTTCCTCAAAACATCTGTTGAGCTGAATTTTGTTTGAAATCTTTACAGAAGAACCTAGATGAACAAAATTTCCTTAGTTCTCCCTCTCCTTCTCACTTTGGACTTTATACCTGAAATATATTAACTAAGTGAAGGAGAAAGAAAAGTAATGGAAGGGAGAGTGTGAATAAGGACACTTACAATAATGTGACATAAGCTGTAGTTAGAAAAGTATTAGATGCTATACTTGATAAACACCTGAGTTTTGGACATGAAATTTATACACGCTAAATATCATCATTCTAGACAATCTTTTAGGATCCAGGGGTGAAATAAACTGTCTATGTTAATCTATTTTAAACGATGCTACTCTGGAGTTGTAATTACTGGCTGTTTATTCATTCAACCATTTACTGTGCAACAGCATATGCCAAGCATGGTTCTTTGTGCTAAGAAAATAGACAATAATTTTCATCCATCTGGAGCTTATAGTTTCATTAGTTAGAAGTATTTGTGCTTCAGAATATATTTTAACCTAATCTTTGGACATTCTGCTTTTCTGAGTCTGTGATAGGCACCGAATTTTAACAAAATTTGTTTAAATTTCTGAAACATCTTTTAGTTATAGAGAACTACATATATCATTATTTGGCTCATTAAGTACTGTGTTTAAAAAGAACAATAATGTCAATTGTGTTTATCAGGAAATTTCTCGGTCAATAACTAAAATATATTTTACAAATAATGATTAAGATTCATAAGAACCATAAATATTGGAGCTAGTTTACCTGAATTAGTCAAGAATTAAATCAACTCTAATTCCTTACAGTTCTTAGGTATTTTATGTAGTAACATGTTCTTTTGCCCTCAGAAGAAAAACAGGAAACGAACATTAGTTTTAAATTGAATTGGAGATTGAGCAGACTTGCTTTATATGAGAATGTTCAAATGCTATTTACATATCCTGCAACAGCCTTTATGTACATCTGTATCTTAGTTCTTGCTATATAATACTGAAATTGTCTATTTCTGAGCCTGACTCCCCATCTGCAATATAAATTCTTTCATGGAAACAGATGTGATAGCCCTTATGCTCATTAAAGGATCTGGCACATAGTAAGACCTTTAGTATATGTTTACTTACTTGAATTACACCTCCCCCTGCAGGATAGGAGCTGTGATCATACTCGATTTGCCATTAGAATGCTTATATAAATAATACAATACTTCCTGCCTGTGTCTGCCTCGGTTTTTTTCTCCAAGCAAACTGGAGTGCTTTGCTTATATTTCCAGCTGTGGATGGTCAGATTTACATGGTGGAGAGGAAACTAGGTCACAGAAACCACTTAGGTTATCTACAGGGAGACCTACATCTCAGTGCCAATCAATGTTGCTCCTTGGTGAGATGCTTTCCAGCACCTGACTCAGCATGTTGCACATAAGGAGTGGATTCAGTGGCTACTGTCTCCTGATTCTCAGTCCCCTCGTTTTTCTGTGTGTCAGCCTTATACAGAATGCTTTCCTTAAACTGTCTCCCATGAGCTTCATACAATTTAGTCATGTCCTAAATAACTAAGCAGTGGAAAATGGATGCACAGGAATTGGCATTTTCTGCCAGGTGACTGGAAACAGCATGCCATCAAGTTGTGAAACCAAATTGAAATTTGATGTTGATAATGTAAAGTCACAGGAAGCAAGAGGTCAAGGAGAGAACAAGCCCAAATGTGCTCACTACTGAAGGTCAGAAGGCTACAAACCTACAGAATTCTAGGATCCCGTGGTAGGAAGAACTTCGAAAGTCAGCCAGCAACTTCTTGTTTCCATAGAATAATCTCTTCTGCACTGCCAGAGCAAAAGGCCATCCAAGCCTTTCTAGAGCATGTTCATTGAAGGAAGAAAATGTAGGCTGTAGTATCTCTAATCTTTAGAATATAACTCACCAAATCTATGTGTAATAACTGAAGCCAAAGAGATCATATGTGTATTAACATTACATTTTGAGAAGTAGACAAAAATTCATTTTAATATACAGAGGTAAAATTTAATTATTGAGGCAATAACCAAACTAGATAAATTAAAATATACATCTTTACTTGAAATACATGTACTATTCAATACCTAATACTGGGAGAATTAATCATACTTTCTCTTTGCTCTCTAAAACAACATTAGAAATAAAAACAGATGTGATTTGTAAATATTTTCTCCTATTCTATAGGTTGTCTTTTTACTTAGTTGATAATGTCTTTGGCATACAAAAGCTTTTAATTTTGGTGTCCAATTTGTCTATTTTTCTGTTTGTCGCAACCTGTATTTTAGGTGTCATATACAGAAACATTGCCAGATTCAGTGTCGTGAAACTTTTTATTATTTCATCTTAAGCCTTTCTTCTAAGATGTGTTATAAATTTGGCTTTTACATTTAGGTTTTTGTTCAATTTTGAGTTAATTTTTGTATGTGGTGCTAGATAAGGGACCAACTTTATTCTTTTGCATGTTGATGTCCAGATTTTTCCAAAACCATTTTTTGAAAAGATTGTCTGCTCTCCATTGTGTGGACTTGGCAGCTTTATCAAAAATAATTTTATCACACATGAGTGTTTCTGGATTTTTTAAATTCTATTTCATTGGTCTATATATCTGTCTTTATGCCAATATCACACTATTTTGTTTACTGTAGCTTTGTAGTAAGTTTTGAAACCAGAAGTCTGAGTCCTCCAACTTTATGCTTCTTTTCCAAGATTGTTTTGACTATTTTAGTTTTCCTGAGATTCCATATGAACTTTAATATTGATTTATTTATTTCTGAAAATAAATAAACTCTGTCTTCATCCATTTTGTGTTGATATAACAGAATATTTGAAACCAGATAATTTATAAAGAAAACTGGTTTACTTAGCTCACATTTTGAAGACTGACAAATACTGGACAGCTTATCTGGTGAGGGTCTCATGCTGCTTAAATTGATGGTGGAAAGCAGAAGGGCAAGACTTGTACAGAAAGAAAAATCACTAGGAATTCATCAAGTACCTTGAGAGGGAGAACTCACTCACACAAGAGGACATTAATCCATTCAGGAGAAATCTGCCCTCATGACAAAAATGCCTCCCAATAAGTCCCACCTCCCAACACCACTTTATTGAAAATTGAGACTAGGCGTGGCATGGTGGCTTATGTTTGCAATCCCAGAAATTTGGGAGGACAAGATGGGCATATCACCTGAGTTCAAGTGTTAAGAGTAGCCTGGGTAACATAGCAAAATTCTTTGTCAACTAATAAACACAAAAATAAATCGGGCAGGTGGTAGATGCCTGTAGTCCCCATTATTGGGAGGAGCTGAGGTATGAGGATCATTTGAACTTCGGAGGCAGAGGTTGCCATGAGTCATGATTGAGGCACTGTACTCTGGTTTGGGAATCAGAGCTAGACCCTGTCTAAAATTTTTTTAAAAAAGAAGGAGGCTGGGCGTGGTGGCTCAAGCCTGTAATCCCAGCACTTTGGGAGGCCGAGGCAGGTGGATCACAAGGTCGAGAGATAGAGACCAACCTGGTCAACATGGTGAAACCCCGTCTCTACTAAAAATACAAAAAATTAGCTGGGCATGGTGGCACGTGCCTATAATCCCAGCTACTCAGAAGGCTGAGGCAGGAGAATTGCCTGAACCCAGGAGGCGGAGGTTGCGGTGAGCCGAGATCGCGCCATTGCACTCCAGCCTGGGTAACAAGAGCGAAACTCCATCTCAAAAAAAAAAAAAAAAAAAAAAAAAAAAAAAAAAAAAAAAAAAAAAAAAAGAAGGAAAGGAAAGGAAAGGAAAAAGGGAAGGGAAGGGGAGGGGAGGGGAGGGGAGGACAAAGGAAAGGGAGAAAGAAAGGAAAAAGAAAATTGAATAATTGAATTAGAACATAAGTTTCAGAGGAGACAAACTATATTTAAATCATAGCAACATCATTGGGATTTGATAGGACTTGCATTAAATTTGTAGAACACTGAGGTATTAATATAACAATAAGTAATTCTATTCATAAATAGGATATATCTTTCTATTTATTTGTGTCTTCTTTAATTTCTTTCAGCAATGTTTTGTAGTTTCCAATGTACAAGTCTCTCACCTCTATGGTAAATCCTTAGGTATTTCTATTCTTTAGGAAGTTACTGTAAGTGGAACTGTTTCCTAATTTTCTTTTCAGATAGTTCTTTATTAGTGTATAGAAACCTATTAACTGACTTTTCTGTGTTGATTTTATATCCTGATACTTTGCTAAATTTATGATTTGTAACTATATTTTTGTGAAATTTTTAGGGTTTTCTATGTATAATATATTATCTGTGAACATAGATAATTTTATTCCATTTCCAATGTGGATATATTTAATTTCTTTCCCATTTCTAATTTATCTGGCTAGTATTTTCAATACTGGGTTGAATAGAAGTGGCAAAAGCAGGCATACTTGTGTTTTTTCTTATCTTAAAGAAAAAGCTTCCATATGTATGCCATTGAGAATGATGCTATCTGTGTGTTTGTTTGTTTTCATAATAGTTTCTATTATGTTGAGGTAGTTTCCTTTTATTCCTAGTTTATTGAGTGTTCAAATTATGAAAAAGTTTTAAATTTTGTCAATTTTTTTCTGTATCAATTGAGATAATCACCTTATTCTTATGTTTTTTTTTCATTCTGTTAATGTAGTGAATTAAACTGATTAAATTTCAAAACTGAGCCATTCTTGCATTCTAGGAACAAACTCCAGTTGGTCATGTTGTATAATGCTTTTAATATGCTGTTGATTTTGGTTTGCTAGTATTTTTTTTTCAGAATTTTTGCATCAATATTCATCAGTAATATTCATCTGTGGCATTCTTTTCTTGTATCTGGCTTTGGTATCGGCATAAGGCTGTTCTCATCTGATGGATCTGAAAATGAACCCTCCTCTTCAGTTATTTTGGAAGAGTTTCAGAAAATCTAGTATTTTGGTTCTTCCTTAAGTGTTTGCTAGAATTTACCAGTAGATTCAACATGTCCAGGGATTTTCTCTGTCAGAAATTTAAATTATTGATTCTGTTGCTTTACTAGTTTTAGATCAATTCAGATTATCTGTTTTTTTATAATTCATATTTTTATGTTTAATGTTGCTTAGAATTTGTTCATTTCATCTAGGTTATGCAATTCGTTAGCATACAATTATTCACCGTACTCTCTTATAATCCTTTTCACCACTGTAGAATAAGTTTAATGTCCCAACATTTATTGCTGATTTTGACAGTTTAAGTATTCTCTCTTTCTCTTAGCCAATTTAGGTAAAGATTTTCCATTATTCTAATTATTTTTTAAAGAATCAAATTTGGGTTTTCTAAATTTTCTGTATTGTTTTCTATTTATTATTCTGTTGATCTCAGCTCTAATCATTATTTTCTTCCTTCTGCTAGCTGTGGATTGTATATTATTCCTTTTTTATTATTAATGTTATTAATAATATAATTATTCATTTTGTATTTCCCTAAGTTGTGAAGTAAGGTAGTTAATTTGTTTTTTTTTTCTTTTTAAATGTGTTTATTACTATAAATTTTCTCCTTTGTATCACTGTTGGTTCATCCCACAAGTTTTGGTATATTGTGTTTTTATTTCGTTGTGATTTATTACTTGGCCCTATTATTATTTAAGAATGCTTTGTTTAATTTCCAGAAATCCAGAATTTTTTTGAGTTTTTCTTATTTCTTATTTCATTTCATTGTGGTTAGAAAACATACTTTATTTAGTGCATATCTGCTTTTTTCTTAAAAGTTCTGGCATACATGTACAGATCGTGCACATTTGCTACATAGGTATACACGTGCCACGGTAGTTTCCGCATCCATTTCCTCATCATCTACATTAGGTATTTCTCCTAATGTTAGCCCTCCACAATCCCCCCACCCCCTGCTATCCTTCACCTAGCCCTTCCCCGGCCAAGACAGACCTCCAGTGTGTGATGTTCCCCTCCATGCGTCCATGTGTTCTCATTGTTCAACACCCACTTATGAGTGAAACCAAGTGGTGTTTGGTTTTTTGATCTTGTGTCAGTTTGCTGAGAATGTGGTTTCCAGCTTCATCCATGTCCCTCAAAAGCTAGCAAAAGACAAGAAATAACTAAGATCAGAGCAAAATTTAAGGAGATAGAGATACAAAAAAATCCTTCAAAAAATCAACAAATCCAGGAGCTGTTTTTTTGAAATGATCAACAAAATAGATAGACTGCTAGCCAGACTAATACAAAAGAAGAGAGGGAAGAATCGAATAGATGCAATAAAAAATGATAAAGAAGATATCACTACTGATTCCACAGAAATACAAACTAGCATTGGAGATGACTGCAAACACTTCTATGTACTTAAACCAGTAAATCAAGAAGAAATGGACAAATTCCTGGACACTTACACCCTCCCAAGACTAAACCAGAAAGAAATTGAATCCCTGAGGAGACCAATAACAAGGTCTGAAGTTGAGGAAGCAATTAATAGCCTATCAACCAAAAAAAGTTCAGGACCAGATGGGTTCACAGCCAAATTCTACCAGAGATACAAAGAGGAGTGGTACCATTCCTTCTGAAACTATTCCAAACAATACAAAAAGAGAGAATCCTCCCTAATGCATTTTATAAGACCAACATCATCCTGATACCAAAACCTGGCAAAGACACAACTAAAAAAGAAAATTTCAGGCCAATATCCATGATGAACATTGATACAAAAATCGTCAATAAAATACTGGTAAACCAAATCCAACAGCACATCAAAAAGCTTATCCATCATGATCAAGTCAGCTTCATCCCTGGACTGCAAGGCTGGTTCAACATATGCAAATCTATAAATATAATCCATCACATAAACAGAACCAAAGACAAAAGCCATGATTATCTCAATAGATGCAGAGAAGGCCTTCGACAAAAGTCAGCTCTCAATAAACTAGTTATGAATGGAATATATCTCAAAATAATAAAAGCTATTTATGACAAACCCACAGCCAATATCATACTGAATGGGCAAAATCTGGAAGCATTCCCTTTGACAACTGGCACAAGACAAAGATGCCCTCTCTCTCACCACTCCTATTCAACATACTATTGAAGTTCTGGCCACGGCAATCAGGCAAGAAAAAGAAATAAATGGTATTCAATTAAAAAAAGAAGAAGTCAGATTGTCTCTATTTGCAGATGACATGATTGTACATTTAGAAGATCCCATGGCCTCAGCCCGAAATTTGCTGAAGTTGATAAGCAACTTCAGCAAAGTCTCAGTATACACAATCAATGTGCAGAAATCACAAGCATTCCTATACAGCAATAACAGACTAACAGAGAGTGAAATCATGAGTGAACTCCCATTCACAATTGCTACAAAGAAAATAAAATACCTAGGAATACAACTAACAAGGGACGTAAAGGACCTCTTCAAGGAGAACTACAAGCCACTGCTCAGGGAAATAAGAGAGGGCTTTATTTAGTATGTATCTTTTTATACCCATGGAGACTTGATTTGTGGCCTAACATATAGTCTATTCTGAAAACCATCTCATGTACACTTGAAAAAATATATATGTTCTGTTGTTGTTGAGTACAGTATCTGTATATATCTGTCACACATAATTAATTGTATTGTGCAATTTAAGCCTCCCCCTACCTTTTTTTTTTAACTTACCTTCTGTATGGTTGTCCTATACATTAATGAGAATAAGATAGTGAATTCTAATACTATTATGGTAGAACTGCCTATTTGTCCCTTCAATTACGTCATTTTTTGCTTCAGAAAATTTTAGACTAGTCAATGCTTCAAATATTTTGATGATTATTATGTGCACCAATTTTTATAATTTTTATATTATAAACATTTCCTGCTGCCTTTTGTTAAAATGTAATACCCATTTTTTTCTTGTAAACATTTTTGATTTAAAGTCTATTTTGTCTGATATTACACTGTCATACCAGCTCTCTTTTGGTTACTATTTGCATGGAATGTCTTTTTATATCTTTTACTTTCAACCCATTTGTGTCTTTGGATCTAAAATGAGTAGAGAGCATATAATTGAAGCATTTTTTTAAAAAAAAAATGTATCCTTACAATCTCTCTTAATTGGAGAATTGAATCCACTTACATGTAAATTAATTACCAATAAGGAGGGCCTTATTCTCTCATTTTGTTATTTGTTTTCTATATGTCCTATTGGGATTCCCCTACCCCACTTTTTTTCTGGATATTACTCTTCTTCTTTTTTTTTTTTTTTTAGCTTTTAGCTGATGTTTTTTACAGAAACTTTCAAATTCCTTTCTAATTTCCTTTGTATACATTCTATAGCTACCTTCTTTGTCATTACCGTGGGGATATTTAAGTTATAACAATTTAATTTGAACTCATACCAGCTTAATTTCAATAAAATACTAAATTTTCTGCTTAATATAGCTTCTTTATAACATTTTTCTCTTATTGATGTCACTATTGATGTCACAAAATTACTTATAATAGTTCTTACGCATTAGTATCTTAAATAATATAAAAAGATGGTATATGAACCTAAGTTGAAGCAATACTTACATTTATATTTATTCAGGAATTTATTTTTACCAGAAATCGTATTCTTTCTTTCACACAGCTTTGAGTTACTGTCTCAGTTCTTTTATTTCAACCTGACAGAATTCCTTATTATTTTTTAAGGGACATGTCTAGTTATAATGAATTCCCTCAGCTTTTATTTGTCTGGACATGTATTAATTTCTCCCTCACTTTTAAAAGCGAGTCTTTTCAGATTCAGAGTTCTCACTCTTTGGATTTTTTTTTTTCTTCAGCACTTTAAATATATCAACCTACTGCATTCTGGCTTTCAGGGTTTCTCATTTAAAATGTGCTAATAATCTTCTTGTGGATCCCTTCTACGTAATGAGTCACTTCTGTCTTGCTGTGTTCAAGGTTCTCTTTGTCTTTGGCTATGACTATTTGATTATAAGGTGTCTTGGTGTAGAGCTCTTAAGTTTATCCTACTTGGAGTTTGTTGAGCTTATTGGATATTTATAGTTCATCTTTTATTTCATTTGGGAACTTTTCAACCATTATTTCTTTAAATAATCTCTTTGCCCCTTTCTCTTTTCTTCTTCTAGTGTTCCTACAATGTGTATGTTGCTTCTCTTGATGGTGTCCCAGAGACCCTTAGGCTTCGTTCACTTTCCATTTTTTAAAAACCTTTGTTCCTAAAACTTGGTAATTTTAATTGTCCTATCTTCAACTTCACGGATTCTTCCTCCTTCCTGCTGTGTTTTTGAGGCTCTTAAGTTAGTTGTTAGTATCAATTGTTACAATTTTCAGCTGTAGAATTTGGGATGGTACGTCCTTTTTACATTTTCTTTTTCTTTATATTTTTATTTTGTCAATCTATTATTTTCTTGACTTTGGTAAAATCTTTAACTCTCGAGTGTTCTTACATCTTTTTCTAGTAAGGCTGCCATCTAGTATTTCTCAAGGATGATTTCTGTTGACTTTTTATTTTTATTGCATTGGTTTACTTTAATGTTTCTTTGCAAGACTGGTAATTTTTTGTTGAAAATTAGCTATATTAACCTTTTAATGTAGTAACCTCAGATATGAGAAAATCCCTCTTTCCTAGGGTTTATTGGTAGTTGTCTTTGTTTGATTGTTGTGGGGGTTGTCTGCACAAAGCCCGAGTGTAAACTTACGGTCTTCTCAGTTCTCTGATTATATGCCTCTCCCTAGACATGTAATGTGACTTTCTAAATTATCCTTCATATATGGTTGCTTTTGAATATTCCAGTTCTTAATTGTCTGTCTCCAACAAGGAGAAAAAAAAGAAAATGAGGGAAGAAAATATGCTAGACCATTAAATCTTCCAGAAATCACTTCAACCATAAGGAGAGAGAGAAAGAGGCTTGCGACATTGGTAGGGGATGCAACGATGGGTGCCCACTTTTGTGTCTTCACTTCCATTTTCGTATCAGAAAGCAAGTCCATAATATTTAAAGGGCAGGGTCTTTATTGCTCATCCTGACTCCCACAAGCTACTTGTAACTTCTTCCATAAACACATGCACAGTCAGCTCCCATAAAGCTGTAAAATAGAGGATAGGTAGCTGCTACTGCCCTAAGAGCTATTCCTGACTGACATTAACTGCAATTTAACAACCAAGCCTTCCTTGAGAACTCACAAACTTTTAATATACTACACAGTACCAAAACAGTTATATTGGACAGATGCTACCATTATAATTGCTGACTCAATGGGGAGTTGGATTCCTGGTGCTTCCTACATTGCCATCTTCCTTGAAATTACTTTCTAGAGAATATATTGTCGACCACTACACCATAATTTCCTATTAATGTATTTTTTCCTCTCCTGAATAAAATTTGCCAGTTGGCTTTCTTATAATTGGATATACGAGATACACAAGATAAAAATGTTATTGTCTGGACTTTTCAAAATAAATCAAATCAGCAAGGACTCTGTGGCCCACACTCAAGGCTTGAGCAGCTCTGTTAGCCTAGGAATAATTACAATTTCCCAGTTATCTGTTCATCTACTCTATTACCTTACCATGATCATTTTTTTCTTAGAGTTAAAATAGGTCTATGTAAATGATCAATAAAGTTAACTTTGTATCCTCATTTTTCCAGAAATTCTATTAATAATATTCATCTGTCTTGCTCTTTACCACTACAACTACTATACTAAACCAGCCTTTCCTCATTTCTCTTTTAAATTTTTGTTATTTATCTTCTAATTGCTTTTCTGTCTCCACTTTCTCCACTGTAATTAGCCTTGTATACTAGCACAATTTAACCTTTCAAAACTGCATATCTGATCATATCACTACTCTGCTCAAAAATTATGTTCTTGGTATATGAGCACAAATGTTCACACAGTGTTGTCGTTGGTCATCATTAGTATAAGGTAGTGTGAGTTTCTGTCTCTTGAGTTATGGATAGGAGATATGTGGAAAGCTATAGCCCACTGAAGATTATTGCCCTGTAGTTAGAAACAGGGAAACTAATGTATTGACCTGTCATTAGAAACAGGAAAACTAAGGTGTATATATATGTGTGTATGTGTGTATGTGTGTATTATATATGTGTGTATATTACATATACAACAATATTATCTGTATTATCTATATAGTATTCTTGGAAAATGTTTAACTTTAATCATGAGAAAACAATTAACAAAAATTATGTAAAGTTTCAAGAGGGCAGCTGTCCCATGTTCTTCGAAGATTTGATTTTATAAACAACAAAAGTGTGAGGATGGTTCTAGATTTCAAGACTAGAATATGAGGATGCAATGCATGAACTTTAAAGGTCCTCTGAATCAGAAAACACACACACACACACGCACACACACACACACACACACAGTTAATACAAGTTATTATGGTAAAACTGGAGAAATTAAAATATGAAAAATGGCTACATTCTAGTTAATAATATTTAATTACTATTGATATCTTTAGATGGGATCACACTCTGGGAGAAAGTTAGAAGTGCTGCCTGAAGATGAAAGTGAAGAAGAAAAATTAAATAGATAGCATCTTGATTTAACAAGAATAATTATCTCAACACCCTGTAACTCAAATTCAGCTAGAAAGCATACGAACTGATAGAAACAACTCCTGTTACCACTGAGATAAACTCTTAATTTCCTTAGTATTGTCCATGAGTCTACTTGTCTACCACTCCTACCAAACTGCTTCATTCTCTTCTCTCTATCCTACACAGGCACTAGGCAAAAGTACAGTGATTCTTATAGACTTCTATGCCCTTTCATATTTCTGCTGTTTTGTTCATGCTGATGTCTCTGCAAAAACAAAACAAAAGTTTTTTTCCTTTCTTTATCTAATAAAAACCTACTTATTTTTTTAGAGGCATAAATTTATTAAAAACTTGTTTACTACATGCTTGTAATTTTTTGAATTCTAGCCTCTCCCGCTCTCTCTCTTTCTCTTTCTCTTTATCTCTCTGTCCCTCTCTCTCTCCCTCCACTTTTATTTCCCACTATATGTTGAACTCTTCTTAAGGTGGAAGTCATACTTTATTATGTTTGCTTTTCTAAAACTGAGCATAATTATTGACCTGTGGATTGTCTTTATCCGTTTTGTGTTGCTATAACAGAATGTCACAACTGAGTAATTTATAAAGAGAAAAAATTTACCACAGTTCTAAAGGCTGGAAAGTCTAATATCAAGGTACTGACTCCTAGTGAAGGCCTTCCTGCTGCATCATTCCACAGCAAGAGCTTCTGCCTCTGATCCAACTCCGAGACTGAAGCAGTTTTATTACTGACATTAATTCATTCATGAATGTGAAGCCCTTATGACCCAATCACCTGTCAAAGGTCCTACCTCTTAACATTGTCACACTGGAGATTAAGTTTCCAACACATGCTTTTGGGGGACACATTGAAATCAAAACATGGAAGTTCAACAAATATCTGGTATATCAATTTAGGAAAGAAAAACACCATGGTCTTTGCTATGGCTTGGCTGTATTCCACCCCCGCCCAACCCCAACCCATCTCAACTTGAATTACATCTTCAAGAATTTCCACATGTTGTGGGAGGGACCCAGCAGGAGCTAATTAAATCATGGGGGTCTGTCTTTCTCATGCTATTCTTGTGATAGTGAATAAGTCTTATGAGATCTGATAGGTTTATCAGGGGTTTCTGCTTTTTGCTTCTTCCTTATTTTTCTCTTGCTTTCACCATGTCAGAAGTGCCTTTCACCTCGCACCATGATTCTGAGGCCTCCCCAGCCATGTGGAACGGTAAGTCCAATTAAACCTGTTTTTGTCCCAGTTTCAGGTATGTCTTTATCAGCAGTGTTAAAATCAGTCTCATACAATCTGCTTGCATTCTCAGGTTGCTAACGAGAAGGTGAATTGTTTGGCAAGGTCAACAAGTGAACAAATGAATCAACAATAGCTAAATCTTAGAGCAGAGCTCCCTGATACAGTACATTATGCAATCATGCTGTCTTCAATCATTTGCAAACATTTATTGACTACCCATGATCTTCTTGAAGTTATTTATGGATATAGAGAAATAGATGAGTAAGATATTATTTTTCTGCTCAAATATCTTATAATCTTGTGGCAACAACAAAATATATCACATATTTGTAATATTGTAAATAATATCTTAAAATAAAATGAGAGGTTTATAAGAGAGATTAGTCCAAATTTAGTGTAGAAAAGGAAAAATTTTTAGAAAAAACAGTTGCACTGATCTTAAAAGATACATAAAATTCAGACAGGTAGGGGGAAAGTAGAAGGAAAACAGGAACAGTAAAGGAGATACCACAGAGGTCGGATAAACTGTGGTATGAGATAGGAGTGAATACCTCAATCCTTTCTGTCCTACTCACGAAACTTACATTCTATAAAACACCTTGAATTATCTTTGCTAAAAAAAAAAATATGGTAAGTCACTGACTCCATATCTATTCCTCTGCTTCACCTCATTAACAGAAATCTGTTTTGACTGAGGCAATTTACTCACCTAAAAACCACCTTTCCATTTCTCTTGAAGATTTGGATGACCAGTGTTATGTAAAGTAAAGATGTTGAGAGAAGCATCCAAGAAAGCTCTTTAAAGGGGCTTTGTTAACCCATATTGCCATTTATCTTCCCCTATTTCCCCTTCTTTCTTTTTGAAAATCAAATACAATGACTGGAGCTACAGCCACTGTCTTGCTGCCAGGATGATAAAAATTATGCTCTAAGATTAGTAGCGCAGGAAAAGCCAAGGAGATTGAATCATTGACAATATCATGGAACCACTGCTCTCCCTGTAAATTGCATGCCTCCAGACTTAAGAGACAAATAAAAGCCTTTTAATCTTGTTTAAGACATTGTTCTTCAGGTCGTAGCAGCTAAATTTAATTACTAACAAAAATAGTAGAAAATAGGGAGCTACGAAAATATCTGAGAAGCCAGAGGATCAGATGAGAGACTAGGATGATACTTTGAATAAAACATAACTTTATTTTGTTAGGGTGGTGTGATAGAAGGTAGAGAATAACGTACATAGAAACGACATTCCATATTTTACCTAAGGAAGAGGCCAAGGGATAAATCAAAGGGAAAATCAAGGATGGAGTGAGGTTAAAAGGAAGTTGAAAAAAAGTATCATATGTGGGAAAGTTGAGGTCAATTTAACTAGGAGAGAAAAAGTCATTTTATATAAATTGGTTGTGGGAAGCCAATGACATATCTGTGTGGTGATATCTATGAGGCTCTCAGACATTTACGAACGAAGTTCACAGACAGGTCTGGATTTGAGCTTAACATTTAACACTCATACACACAGACTTATCATAGGAACACTCAAACATTACCAAGAGAGAGTGAAAGACAGGAAAAAGACCACTAGCCTTTAAGAAGCAGCACAATGAAGAGGCAGCAGTGATGTCCTTTTTCATAGTAAAACTAGAAGAGGTCAGTGTCATGTAACTAAATAGAAAAAGAAGAACAAGTGGTGTTACGTGTGTCAGCGTGCACTTCAGTGAACTTTGATCATATCATATTTATGTAGGCTTTTTGAAAGTAAAGGTTCTAGCTTAAAGAGTATTTTAAATTACCAAGTTTCTTCCCAAAATCTAGTATATAGTTGGCTCTGAAAAAATATCTGCAATTTTGATTTTTCTTGATCCATTTAGGTCAGGGGAAGGCTCCATGCTGTGCAGACAATGAGGCGCTTTTGGGTATTTTCAGACTGCTGATGCTGAACTTCACATGTAACTTGCTCTGCTCTTTGGGATACTTTAGAAGTGAAGTATAAATATTTAAAAAGGAAAGGGTTACTACTGCGTTCACTTTGATTGATATAAATGAGGAAGGAAACCTGAAAATTTAAAGATATTCTATATTTTCTCTCTTTAAATCAACTGAAATAGCATCAACTCTAATCACCTTCAAGTTTCTCTAGTAATGTCTTTCTAAGGTAATACATAAAGTAACATGGATACTATATTATTTTAATATGTGACAAGAATTCAATTAAAAAATAGTTTATTTCTGCATAAATGTAAGAAATCAGTAAATGTTAAAATAAATAGATTGCTATAAAAATGAACTTGCCTTTTAGCCATAGCAAGTTGCCTCAATTTGTAAATAGCAGAAATCATTCTGTTAAATAATACAAGTTGAAAGTGAGAATTCTCCAGCCTTTATGAAGTAGACTAACAATGGCAGAACTTAAGTACATACATTTTTATTAGTCTTAGCAAAATTGCCCTTAACTGAAGTTTGCATGATTTCTACATAACAATCTATTCTTCTTTACAAAATGAATCTCTTTTTGCACAAGGCTGCTATGGTGAACCCCTTGGTGCTTCCTGATATTGCTATTAATTACCACATTATTTCTGTCATTTTATATGTCTGTCTTCTCCAGTGTGCCCAACAGTTTGTGTTAGGCCGTTGTTGCATTGCTGTAAAAAAAAAATACTAAAGTCTGGGTAAATTATAAAGAAAAGATCTTTAATTGGCTCTGGGTTCTGCAGTCTGTGCAGGAAGAATGGTGCTGGCATCCGCTTCTGGTGAGCCCTCAGGGAGTTCACAATCATGGCAGAGGCGAAGAGGGAGCTGCTGACATCTCACATGGAAAAAGTGGCAGTGAGACAGGGATGGGAAGTGCCACAATTTTAAACAACCAGATCTCATGAGAACTCATTCACTAACTTGAGAATAGCACCAAGCCATGAAGACTCCACCCCCATGACCAACCAGGCCCCACCTCCAACACTGGGGATGACATTTCAACATTAGATTTAGGAGGGGACAAATATCCAAACTATATCAGCATCATTTCTACTGTAATTTCTAGTATAGACAATTGATATGGTTTGTCTGTGTCCTCACTCAAATATCATCTTGAAATGTGATTCCCATAATCCCCATGTGTTGTGGGAGGGACCAGGTAGAGATAATTTAATCACATGGCAGTTCCCCCATCCTGTTCATGTGTGAAACTCTTTATTAAGGGTTTTTCTCTTTGTTGGGCACTCATTCTTCTCTTTCCTGCTGCCTTGTGAAGAAGGACATCTTTGCTTACCCATCTGCCATGATTGTATGTTTCCTGAGGGCTCCCCAGCCATGCTGAAATGTGAGTCAATTAAACATCTTTCCTTTATAAATTACCTAGTGTCAGGTATATCCTTTATAGCAGCATGAGAATGGACTAATACCGTAAATTGGGACCACATAGAGTGGGGTGTTGTTGTAAAGATACCAGAAATGTGGATGCAGCTTTGGAACTGGGTAACAGGCAGAGGTTGGAACAGTTTTGGGGGCTCAGAAGAAGACAGAAAAATGTGGAAAAGTTTGAAACTTCCTAGAGACTTGAAGGGCTCAGAAGACAGAAGATGTGGAAAAGTTTGGAACTTCTCAGAAACTTTTTTAATGGTTTTGACCAAAATGCTGATAGTGATACAAATAATAAAGTCCAGGCTAAGGTGGTCTCAGATGGAGATGAGGAACTTACTGAGAACAGGAATAAAGGTGATCCTTACTATGAAAACATTGGTGGAATTTTGCCCCTGCCCTAGAGACGTGGAAAACTTTGAACTTGAGGGATATTATTTAGCATATGTGGCAGAAGAAATTTCTAAGCAAGAAAGTGTTCAAGAGGAAGCAGAGCATAACAGTTTGGAAAATCTACAGTGTGACAATGCAATAGAAGAGAAACTCCCATTTTCTGGGGAGAAATTCAAATCCGCTGCAGAAATTTGAAGAAGTAACAAGAAGCCAAATGTTAATCACCAAGACAATGGAGAAAATGTCTCTAGGGCATGTCAGAGACTTTCACAGCAGCCCTTCTCATTATAGGCCTGGAGGCCTAGGAAGGAAAAATGGTTTCCTGCACTGGGTCCAGTGACCCCTGCTCTGTGCAGACTCAGGACATGGTGTCCTGCATTCCAGTGTTTTAGCTCCAGCCATGGCTAAAAGGGGCCAATTTACAGCTCAAGTTTGCTTCAGAGGGTGCAAGCCCCAAGTCTTGGTGGCTTACACTTGGTGTTGGGCCTGCAGGTACACAGAAGTCGAAGACTGAAGTTTGGAACCTCCACCTAGATTTCTGAGGATGTATGGAAATGCCTGGATGTCTAGGTAGAAATTTGCTACAGGGGTAGAGCCTTCATGGAGAAACTCTGCTAGGCCAGTACAGAAGAAAAATATGGGATTGGAGCTCCCATACAGAGTCACCACTGGGGCACTTCCTGGTGAAATCCTGAGAAAAGGTCTATTGTCCTTCTGACAGCAGAATGGTAAATTCACTGACAGCTTGCATGGTATGCCTGGAAAAGCCACAGACACCCAGTGCCAGCCCATGTAAGCAGCCAGAGGGAGGGCTATGCCTTGGAAAGCCACAGGAGTGTAGCCTCCCAAAGCTGTGGGGGCCTACCTCTTGCCTCAGCATGACCTGGTTGTGAGACATGGAGTCAAAGGAGATAATTTTGGAACTTTAAGGTTTAACAACTGCCCTGTTGGATTTTAGACTTGCAAGGGCATGTTGCCCTCTGTTTTCATCAATTTCTCCTATTTGGAATGGTTTTATTTACCCAATGCCTGTATTACCACTGTATTGGGAAGTAACTAACTCGCTTTTAATTTTACAGGCTCACGGGAGAAAGGAACTTGACTTGTCTCAGATGAGAATTTGGACTTGGTCTTTTGAGTCAATGCTAGAATGAGTTAACACATTTGGGGGACTGTTGGGAGGGCCTGATTATGTTTTGAATTTTGAGGACATGAGATTTGGCAGGGGACAGGGGATGAATGATATGGTTAGGCTTAGTATCCCCACTCAAATCTCATCTTGAATTGTAGTTTCCACAATCTCCATGTGTCACCAGAGAGAACGGGTAGATACAATTGAATTATGGTGGTGGTTCTCTCATTTTCTTCTTGTGATAGTGAGTTAGCTCTCACAGGGTCTCACTGGGCACTCATTCTTCTCTGTCCTACTGCCTTGTGAAAAAGAATGTGGCTGCTTCCCCTTCCACTATCATTCTAAGTTTCCTGAGGCCTCTCCATCCCCGTGGAACTGTAAGTCAATTAAACCTCTTTACTTTATAAATTACCCAGTCTCAGATATATTCTTTATAGAAGCATGAGAACAAACTAATAGAACAATACATAAAAATGTAACAATTTTATCTATACCATGAAAAAAACTGTTAAAAATATATATTGCTTTGCTTAACCTCAGAGAAGTCTTTTGATCTTAAAATTTTCTGGAAGTGTTTAGTAGTTATGTGGGGTTCACTCATTCCCACAGAATAAAAATTAAGAACCCAGAGCTACATTCAAATTTCTGTTCTGATTACTGACTGTATGACCTTAGGCAAGCTGCTTTATCATCTTATAGCTCAGTTTTCTTATTCACACAATACAGACAAAGGAATACTTAAACTAGGATTTTTGCAAGAATAATTATACGGAAAGTCCTTTGCAAAGACAATTCCTGAATCACAGTAAGCCATCACAAAACATTAGCAATTGCTCTTTAAACATATCTTATGAAATTTCTACTCATGAAAGTGTATGTATATTTTGCTGTGGGAAATGGAAAGAAAAGACCAAACTTTCTGTTAGTCAGTCCCCAGGCATCACTGACCAGCAGATAGTGATGATGGTAGCAATGCCTCCTTAGAACTACTTCATTTTCAAAATTCCTAAGTATATTCTATGAACTATTTCCAGTGCAAAACAAATGCTGATGCAGAGAACAAATGCTGAATGCTGAAACTGTGATGTTAAATCTTCAAGCAGAAGAAATATCAAGCCTGGATATTTATTTCCCTTGCATTTTTGTTAAAAGTGTTTTTGTTTATTTCTTTTGCCTTGCTTTCGATAGTTTCATAAGAAGATATTTCCGGTAAATGAGAACACACATTGAGAGTATGCAGAATGTCTTTTTATCTTTTTATCAGCAGTTAAGAGAGGAAATACTTTATATGTTTTTGTACAATTATTGAAGTGTGAATCACCAGTTCTTTCTCAGTCTATTCAGTGTTTTGTTCTTTCTGGAGGGATTCTAGCAGATCTCTTGATGGTTTCAAGGTACTATTCTGAAGAAAAAATGGTTTCCACTGGAATTTTATTAAGTCAAACTGGGACAGGCTGAATATAAGTAGAAAATGCTAGAAAATGGGACAAGCTGAATAAAAGTAGAAAATGCTAAAATAAAAATGGCATGGAGAATAAAATCTCAACATGCTCAGTCAGTATTTTTTTAATTATATCTACTTTAAGTACACAATTTCCTGTACCCTTTAAGAAGATTTCAAAGAGGATATTTAAATGTATGATCTTTCTGAACTGAAAATTAGCCTGCCATGAAGTAGGCAAAAAAAATCATTTTCTTTCTTCACATGTAGCGTATTCATACTGCCTTTGTTTGCAATAGAAATTAGGATGAATGTTTACCTTTCCATGTCTTAACAAAAATAATTTCAATATATGGTGATAAGTTCCATATCCATGGGCTGTGCCCGCCAGATAACGGGGAATAGATTTGCCTTTGTATATCGAATATATAGATATAATATTTCAAAGTCATGAAACCCTTGAAATTTAATGTTTCTTTTTTGTCCACAGTGGTTAGATATCTCTTTAGAAAATAAGTCTATTAATGAATATCAGGACTTCAGAAGTAAAAATAAGTGGCCCTTCATACTATTTGTAATACATAAACTTGTAAACCCACCAAACAAATAAAATATGCAAAAAATGATGATGAAAAGCATAAATGAAAAAGATAGTTATTCATTTTTATAATAAGACTTACAATATGCCAGGAGGTTTTAGTTGCTGAAGATAAAGTGTTAAATATAAAGAGAACTTTTCCTTCTAGAAATTAGCATTATAATAACAGTGATGCCTAAAAATGTATATGTACACAGACTTACATCAGTCAAGATGCCTAAGCGTATCTCCATGCTTAAAGAAATAATTATTTTGGGATCCTTTATGTTTTACTATTTTGGTACTTTGAAAAAGCTATGGATGTGTCTATGTAAAAATAAAAATCAACTAATAACACTATCTTTTCTGTCTTTAGAATTATGATGTCTAGCATTTAGAAAGTATACACAACAAAATGTTATAAAACTGTCAGACATTTTTATGCCCATTTATGTAGAAATAGTTTTAATTTGTTAAGAAGGGTAAGGTTTGGCATAATGAAATGAAATAAATGGCTGTTTGGAACTAAAAATAAAGAAATGAGGTGAGTTCTACAAAGACAGAGGGTAATTATATAAGGGCTAGTGATGAAAATGTAGCTGTGATATCCGAAACTGCAGCAGCCATATGGGACTATGAAGCAACAATCTTGTGAAACAAGAGCATGCACGGTCAAAACAGTGGAAATCAACACACTCATTATTTGTTTAAGCTACCTTTACGGGTGTTTTCCTATTTGCAGCGGAAGGCATTTTTCATATGACAACTAGCATGAGTGAAAAGCAAAGTTGGGATCAATAATTTTTCATACGATGACATGAAGTCTATTTAACATGATGGTAAAAAGCCTACAATGGCATCACGATTTGACAGAAAGAGTAACCTAGCTACTAATCCTGTGGGATGGAACATGAACAGAGTGCAAAGAGGTGCAGAAGAAACCGAAAATAATAAGCAAACTTTTCCTATATAAGTGAAAGTAGCAATTTGCTAAGGTAAAATAATTCAATAGAAGACTCTGTCTGTGCTAACATTGTAAGCATAAGGGAAAAAGGCAACTCCTAAACCTTACTTCATCTCTGTGCTCCGCATATCCATCTGCTTAGTTAATTAAGCTTTTCTTTCCCTTATGTGTATTCATTTTTCCTGGTATTAATTCCTATGCAGCATTGATTTCTATCAAGCAATGAACTTTCAAGCAGTAAGCATTATTTTCTATCTTGGAAAGAGTAAAATTAATTAACACCTTTGACATTTGAAAAGTATAAAACTTGCCTATGGTCACCAAAGTAAGCACTCTTGGGTCTTTATTAGCAACATTTTGCTTAGTCCATTGGGTACCTGTAGGTACATTTTTGTCAGAATTTTTAAATAAATAAATAATTTATATCCTAATTATGAAGAGGTATTATTTCAACAGGTTATTAATAATGGCCAGAGGAACTATATCAACCTGTGAAGTAAAATCAATTCACTGACTATAGAAAGATAAAAACCAACTTTTGAAGGGAATAAAAGGGAATGGTACACTTTGGCAAAGTAACATGCAGATACAGATGAAAGACATAATTAAAACTAAAACAGAAAAGCTAAGAAAGATACTTTAAAAACAGTATGCTGTATTCTAGGGAGAATTTTAGAAAAATATAGCTGCATATGAAGGAAACCATAACAAATATCTCTTGAGTTCATCCTTACAAAGCAAACATTGAATAATTTTAGATTTTGTAAATTGCTTCAAGCCTTTACACTGAATTATTTTATAAGAATTAAGAATATTACAAATATTATATAATTTTAATAGGAAACATATTTTAATATAAAGTGTCTGTGCTATAGTTTAGTTTGCTTGACTACTCCAAATCTCAGGTTGTAACTGGATCCTTAGTGTTAGAGGTGGGGCCCAATGGGAGGTGCTTCAGTTATGGGGGTAGATCCTTTATGAATGGCTTGGTGTCATCCTAATGGTAATGAGGGAGTTCTCTCATAGGTCCTGCAAGAGCTAGTTATTAAAAAAGAGTGGCACCACCCTTCTCCCTTTCTTGGCTTTCTTTCTCGCTATGTGATTTCTGCATGCACTGGCTCCCCTTCGCACGTGGAAGCAGCCTACTCCCTCACCAGAAGTAGATGCTGGCCCTATGCTTCCTGCACAGCCTTCAGAATCATAAGCCAAATAAACCACTTTTTCTTATAAATTGCCTAGCCTCAGGTACTCCTTTGCAGCAACACAAAAGAGCTAATACATCCTTGTCCAGGACTATTTCCAATGATACTGCTTTTTCCTAGAAATGTAGCAAAGGAAAATCAATTCCAAGTCCCCAGCTTATTGATTTTTCCTTGTTCTACATATATACTTTTTCCTGTTACACACCCTTCAGACTGGCCAGGATTTAGTGAAGAGGACAGAAATGTAATATATCTCTTCAAAAAAGCTTTCCATTTTAGACTCAATGCCATGTGAGAATAATACTAAATTCCTAGGCACTACATCTTCTTCTCTTTTCAGTATATTTAGCTAAAAGGGACAGAGGTGGTATTAAATACAAGGAAAGGGGTTCTAAAAGATATGTAACTCATAGGTAATTAATTAGAAGGTAAAGAAAATAGTCTTCCCTTTTATAGCGTCTACCAACCCCAAATTAGCTGGTAGTATTTGCCTGCATGTGTGTCCCTCAGTCATTTAAAAAAAGAGAAGAATTTCATTTTACTCAATAAGCACCAAATTATGAAATTATATTTTATGATTTGGGGAAAACAAACCACTAACAACCTACAAAAAATGTGCATGATTATTTCTTTTAAAAAAAATGTTGATCCTATCATTATTTTTACACTGCAGGAAAATGCAGATAGAAAACAAAGTTTAAAAACAGCAAGTAAATAAAGTTTATTTCACCACACAAAATACTATGCATTATTTAAATTATTTGATATGGAGCTCATTTGTTGATCAAGACAGATGTACATTATATTTTAAGTAAAAAATTAAGTTTTATGTCAGAAAAAAACATTTTTATTGAAAATAATTTTTGTATGTGGAGTTTCTACATCTGTGAAATGCACAGGGGAAAAAAGTGTAGAATGATACACAGCAATTGCAACAATACTGTTTTTGAGGGGTGTGATTTTTAAGCATATTTTAATTTTCTTCTTTATCTTTTGCTTTTGACTTTGATAATGAGACCAAAATCTTATTTTTTAAAAAATGATATAGTAGAACTTTAAATTCAGAAGTTTATTAATCTCATCGTCTACCTAATAAATTAGAAGTGTATCCAGTCCTGTTTTCTACCTAGGATTAGAAAGCCTTCTGCAGTATTCCTATCATATGATAACTCAGATCCTAGTTCAATGCCACTAGGGAAGTGTGGTTGACTTAATTTATAGGCGGGCTAAATAGAAAGCTTCTATCATGGGAAATGTCTTTTTTGTTTTTAAATTCAGGTCTCCCTATTTATAACTCCTCTTTGTCTCTCCTTGTCTTCTATAAATGGGTCTAACAGGCTTATTCCTTCTTTTAGAAAGCAGGCTCCCCAATACTGAAAGGACAACTTTGCACCCCAACTCCTTCTTTTTTCATGACTCTGATCTCCTGGCAGAGGAAGATGGGGTAAGCGTGTAATGAGCAAGCAGATCAATCAAGCTTTTTGCTCCTTGAATAGATCACCTGTTACCATGAACAGACTGCCAGTTGGCCCCTCTTCAAGGACTACATTTTCTACAAGCAGATCTCCCGTGGGTTCCTTCAGGAGGCTGAGGATGAGGGAAGGTGGCAAAGCACCTTACATGAGATAAGGTAAAGACATATGCACTTCTTCCTGGTCTAATAACATGAAATTCTGCCTCACCTTCTGCTTATGTGATCTTGTTAATATCTGGAAGTGGCCAGATATTTAGTAGAGTCATGGTGAAAGGAGAAGAATGAAAAGATGAACTAAATATAACAATGTTGAAAACATAAAGAAAGTCTTAAAAATAATTTTTAAAAACCCACAACTGATCACATATATTTTAAGTATTTCTATTATTAGATTGTCAGTTACTTGAGCACTTTACAGCTGGGGTGTTTCTTTCAGTCATTGCTAGTACCTGATTTGGGCTTTGTATTTAGTAATACTTAATGAAATTTCTAATCCTTAACTGCATTTTAATCTTCAAACATAAATATCCACAGTCATGCAAACATAGAGCCTCATGATTAGAATCACATACGCCCAGGCTCTCTTGAAACAAGCCTATCAGAAATTTGACATAATAAAAAATATCCACATTGAAAAATAAATCTATAATTGTACTGGTCAGTTGAACTATACACAGAACATGAATGAATAAATTGACAAATTATTCTACCCTCTTTGGATATGGGCTGGCTTTATTATAGCATTGTTAGTAAATTCTTTTAGAAATCAATTGAACAAAATCCCATACTATCTTCAAGGGAGTAAACAGGAATCTGCTGGTTATAGTCAGGTTTCTTTCTCGTTTTTTTAAAATTGTACTTTAGGTTCTGGAGTACATGTGCAGATCATGCAGAATTGTTGCATAGGTACACACATGGCAAAATGGTTTGCTGCCTCCATTCCCCGGCCACCTATATCTGGCATTTCTCCCCATATTATCTGTCCTCCTCCTTCCCACCCTGCAACTGACCCTCCCCTAGCCCTCCCCACCAACAGTTTCTTAAATACTTGGTGGTCTTAGTCTGGTCTCTGGATGTAAGCATTGGTTTCAAATTGCCCCAGAATCTTTCTGGCGAAAGAAAATATGACAATGCAATATCAGATACAACTTAGCAGAAAATATGTATTGAGAAAATTTTAGATCCTTTGGGAAACATTAACTCATGAACATTATAAAAGTAGGTAATAATTCAAAATGCTAGTTTCTTGGATCCTAAAATCTCCCACAGAGGCCCTATTTATTCGGGTTTTCAAAATAGCTCAGCACAGAATAGAGCATGAAATGCATTTGGGCCACTGTGTACATAAAAACATCACAGTGAGTCAGCAGTCAGTCAGTTTTCTGTCCCATGGGTCATGGATCAGTCTGTTCAAAACCCTGTGAGGGAAAATTCCTGTCAGGTTATATAGGGTGAAAATTCTTCTCTCACTTAAGCAGGAGAGGAGGGCAGCTCTCCACAGGACTCTTTTAGTTCTGCTACTCAGTGGACACCCAGGGATAACAATGGCTCAGATTCTTGATGGTAACCAGAGACTGGTAGCCCTCACTCATGTACCTCAAAGCAGAGCAGAACTGTGGCAGAACCATTCCTAGTTCAGCAACTCAACCTCATGCCTGAGTGCAAAGGCAGCTTCCTTGGCCCAAGGAAAAGCCAGTGGCATATAGGATAGAACCATGCAAGACTAGGCCAACGGCAAGACAGACAAACACGTAAAGATGGAGAGACAGATATACTTATGTCAAACTGTGTAGCAACACTTTAGACTGCCTCTGCTCCCTCCTTTAGGTGAGTCTGCTTAGTGGCTTCATTTGCCCTTGTGGTTTTTAATTTTAATTACCATATGCATCATTTCTAGTAGTGTTGTGCTGTTCCTTTAAATCTGATTGGTCATTTTTGTTTGTTTTTTTGGTTCCTTATTCTCTGGTCATATATTTATTCTATTTATTTCTCTAAGAATATGTAGTGTAATAATTTTATGTTTTATGTCTGTTAATTCTAATACCTGAAGTCTCTGTGGGTCTGTTTCAGCTCTGTTTCTGCTGGTTCTCACTCTTAGGATCTTGTTCTGTGATTTTTGACTGTAAGTGAAGCATTTTTCTTTCAACCTTGTTTATGAGAATTTGTTGAGATGTGAGTTCAAGTTGAGTTCCTCAGAAAAACTCTGGGCTTTCTTCAGTCAGTCTCTGGAGGAAACTCTGATTCAGAGTGATTTGCACTTAAATTATTAGCTTGAAGCTGATCAGTCCACTCTGGGTGTGCAAATTCAGAAAACAACTCTTGAAAGACACTCAGTGTTATTGATTCTCAATACAGATCTTAATACAACTCAAAGCATATTAGGCTCTATTTCTCCACTTGCCAGGGGATACATCATCTTACTCTGAGAGTGTAACCTACTAGCACCTAGGCCGGAGTCTGGTTTTAGGCCCCCACCCCCGAATCATGCCAGCATCCTAGTCTTTATTTCTGTCTTTACTCATGAAGCCATCAAAATGAAAGACTAATTTATCTCTGATTTATCTTCCAAGGTTTTTAATCTCTTATTTGTATGAATTTTGAGTTTTTCTTATTATTTTGTGCCAGGTCAGCTTAGTATTTTAATTGTTTCAAACAAGAGGGTAATTCAGTATGTCTATTCCACCAAACTACCAGAAATAGAAGTTATTGCTGCCTTAAAAACGGTTTATGTTTTGACATATTTCCCCCGTGGACTATGTTGATAATCAGCCTGTTTCTAGTACCTTGTGCAGTGATGACCCAAAGTAGGACAAAATTAAGCCTTGGATGAGCAAAATAACTGCATTTTTATGCCACCCTTCCCATGCGGACTCTGACACTGGCTTTTTTTTTTTTTTTTTTTTTTTTGGTTCTTCATATTTGCCATGCTCACCTCTTTGTCAAGACTATTGCTTCTTCACCTCTCACCTCCATTAATTCCAGCTCAAAGGTCTCTTCCTTAAGAAGCCTTTCTAACATGCAAACAAGGTCACGTCTGCCTAATTTACATTTATGTAGCACTCTTTAGATTCTCTTACATGGTGTAATCACAGTCACATGAAATGAGGATTGTTTAATGTCAATCTCCCCAGACAGAAAGGAAGCTCATGAGGAAAAAGAGTGTATGTCTTGCTCATGGGAAGGTCTGCAGTGCCTGGCAGAGTACCTGGCACATAATAGGTGTTGGTTAATTCTTTGTTGAATGAGTATACAAATAAATAATTGAGAGGCATTATGTAAAAATTGTTTTTAAAAGAAGGAGTTACAGAGAAATCTCTTTCTTACCTTTAACCTTAAATATATAAGAAATGTGTGAATTTAGTAAAGTAGCTAGGTAGTCGTTCCATTCTTTAGGCCCTGGAAGTTGCATTATTTAAACCTCCAATGGTTTAAAATCGAATCTAATATTTATTTTAGCCTACTTATATGATTTAAACTTTTTATCCTCTCAGATTTACATGAAATGAGAATGAATGCTTAAAATATTAATTCTTCATGATTCAACTTTAATAATACCTATGGGGAACTTTAAAATAAAGTTAATAAAAGAAAACTGCTGTATGTATAAACTAAGGGATACCCCAAAATGCTAGCACTAATAATCAAATACATATTTTCCCCTTTACTGAGTTGTATCATTTTGGGTCTCAAATTAACCTTTGTTAACAATCTTATTTGATAAATTTTCATTTTATTATAACATGAAATGAAACTGTAAGAATAGAAAACTCAGTAAAATAAAATAATTGTCAAGAAATATAGTATTTATTCTAGTTTCCTTTAGTCACATTCTGTTTATGATATAAGAATGAGAAACTCTTCTTAAAGATATAAGAAATAAATGTATGCTAAAATCCTAAAATAATGCTGAATATTTCAAAATAATGTTAGCATAACAAAAAAAAAAAACACAAAAAACAAAGCAAATCCTCTAAACCAAACACATATAGGTTTATGTTATAAAGATAATTAAAAAGAGAATTTCAATTAAGTCAGGAATAAATCTGCAAAATTGTTTTGTGACATTTTCATATTACAGAATTGTTAACTTTTTGTAAATAAAATGAAAATGAACAAGTGGAAACTTTTGTTTTTTAAAAATCACTTTTTATAGCCAGAGGATCCCAAATGTGTGTGATATGTAATGATAGGTTCAGGGATTTTAAATAGCCACAGCTAAGAAGTCACTTCACAGGGTTAGCAAATTACTTTGTCTTTTTGTTTCACTAAAGGAAAGATAGAAGAGGGAGCAATTTTGTTTTCAAGGAAAGCTGGAGTGCTAGCTAGATATTTAAGCAAGAAAAATAAATAAAATGAGAAATATTTGCGACCCACTTCACAATTTATAAACCACTTACAAAACATGCTATCATTAGACTCATACAATAATTACATATGGTGACTCAAGGGGGGCACCAGATTGCCTTTTAAAAATGAGGCATCACATAGAGCAAATCCCTTTTTTTTGAAATCAAAATGCCTGTAAACAGCAGAATCAACACTGGAAGCCAGGTCTTCTTACTACAAATTAGATGTTTTCCCCATTATCCTGGGCTACTGAATTCTAAATGAGAAAATGAACTAGTCCAGCAGAGCATAGGAAGATAACATCACTGTGACAGAAATCAAAAAAATAGCATGGCACAATATGAAAGTACAGTGTTCATTAAACAGTGGGCTAGATTAATAGAAACATAGACGAGTGTAAATCAGGTGATCCTCTGCTTTTAAACTGTGTTGTAGAGACCATAATAGAAATATTGTGTCAAGTTCTGAGACTTCTGCTTTAGAAAAATTATATCAAAAATTATTATCAGATAGCAGGCCCAGTCAAATCCAGCCCACACTGGATTTACCCAGCCAAAAGAGTAATAAAAAACTGGAAACATTCATGCCTTTAGGCAATACAGGCATTCAATTTCCCATGAACCTCACACCACAGTCTAGTATCTCATTTACAACCATTGCACACATTTCTTACATTTTTCTACCCCTTTGCAGGGATTTGATTGTCCAGACTACTTATATAAATAAAGACTTTTTTTTTTTTTTTTTTTAAAGAGAGTGGCTAAGAGGCGATAGGACAAACTGTGTCATTTGGGAACTGGTTAAAGAACTGGGTATATCTAATTCAAAAAGTTAAGGCATGACTATGTGATCAAATTAAATGAAACTTAAAGGCAGATTTCATTGTGTCACTTCTCTGCTTTTAACTATATAAAGACTGCTCATACCTATAGAACAAAGTCAAGTTATTGCCTTCCCCTATAATCAGACCTTTACCTAAACTTATTTTCTTTCAGTGTGGAAAGCAACAATTAACCACTTTAATCCAGAGGTTCTAATGACTGCATGTTTTTGCTCACAGTATCTTATCTGACATTAACATGTTTGTCCAAATAAATAATCTGCTTTCTGCAAATCAGCTCAAACACTCCTTCTTCTTAGAAATCCTGCGACAAGTGACACTTGCTCAGGCCCAGGCTGTATTTATATTGTGGGTCACTTTCCTCCTCCTACCTTACCCCATGATATCTTTCAGAAAAGGGATTGTGTTTTATTTTTAAGTTTTTAGTTCTTACTGCAGTGTCTGTCACATAAAAGCTTCTCAATTCATGCTTATCAAATGATACTAGTATCTCAATTTCAATATTTGAACACCTGGTGAATGGAAGAAAAACCTTACCTTAGGCAGCTGAGGACTAGAACTAGGACTAGTGAGTGAAACTCACAGGAGTATAGATTTCCACATAACAAGATAAAATCTTTCCAAGAAACCAGAGCTCTCCCAAAGATCAAAAGTCCTCCCTCAGTTCAGGAGTGAGGAAGACAGCCAAGACATGTTAAGACAGCCCTTAATATGGGCCAGGGACAGAATCTAGCACTTAAAAGTGAGTTGGTTCAGTGGGCCTTTGAAGTTTCCTTCAATCCTGAGCCCAGTAATTCTCCAAATGTGTAACTGCCCAGGTGGAGAAGCTCCCGTGCACAGAAGTACCACGCTAAAAGTTTGGGGAAGTAGTGTCCTCCCTGAGGCTGGGAGTAGAAGGGCATTCTACTTCAGTAAGTTGGATCTTAAGGCAAAAAAGAAAATAAGAGGGGTCAATCTGATAATTAGTGTGGCTCTGATGATTCTTGCTGAGGTTTTCAGAATGTTCCTAAATCACTGGTTTTTGCATGGAAACACGGCCAGCAATGTAACTTCCTCAGGTTCACAACCAGAAATAGAAACCACATGCTTTCTCTTATTGAAGGAGGGACGTTATGCTCTTTAAAGGCTCCAGGAATCTGGGCACCTTGAATTAAAATTCATGAATAAAGACCAAAAATAAACATGTTCAGCAATCTAGAGAGAAAATAATTTTAGAACACAAATACTTTGTTCCCCTTTTGACTTGCCATAAACCACCCCCGACCTTCTATTCTCCTTTCTTTGTGCCTAATTACTTATCAAACTTGGGTTCTCTCTCTCTCAACTTCCATTTATCTATCTGCCTGTCTATCTATTTATCCATCTGAATCCATTTAGGTTGTTATTCTGTTCTTTAATGAAATCTTTCTTTCTTCTGCTTAAGTGTAGAAATATTCTCTGCATTCATTTCAAATTTCACTGAATTACAAAGACAGGATGTTGCTTAAAACTTTTTCTTCTAATAATCAAGTCACAAAGATTCTATCTAGAGTTCACCCAGATAGGAATGGAGAGATTTTAATTCTTGCTTCACACAGAACTTGGGTTTCTAAAAGTCTGAAAGAAATGTTACATATCTGCAATTTATGGAATCCCAAGTTTTAGAAGATAAGTGAATACAGATGAAATGTAAAGAGATAACCTAATTGAAATCAAAATCCACAAATGTCAACATGTGGCACTTTAAGAGGTAATTCTTTTCAGAAGAGGACACATAGTCTGTTCTCTGAAGCAATCTCCAACAAGGCAATACCATGGAGTATTTAATGTGCAGATGCCGGAATCAGACCGTTCAGTCTTTATACAGGATTCACTACAATACCGGTTGTGTTGTTGTCAAAAGCTTCTTCAATTTTGCACATTTGTTTTTATGTGTATAATAATAATAGTACTTATATCATGATTTTGGTATGGAGTAATGCAATTAATCCCCATGAAATGCCTAGATATCCTGAGTAAAAATGCCTTTAAAAAACTTGTTTAAGTTTGTTACTGAGGTCAAATGGCCCCAAGATACTAAATTCACTACAATCCAGATAATAAATCTCAAACCTTGCTGTATATTTAAGTGTAAACAATTGGCCACAAGAAGCGTGTGATGTTATAAATGAATCAGTATAAAATTATCCCTACTGCTATGGAGAAAAAGGTCAAATATGATTCAAAAGAGAAATTCATTCATTCATAACTCATACATATTTATTGATGTCCATCTAGGTACTAGGCATTTATAGGAAAAACAGCTCTTTCTGAGAAGAACTGAAGGAATAAAAAGTTAGTATTTTCTTTGTCAACGGTGAGACAAAATTAGCAAACAAGACCCAGTTTATGCCTTTATTTTAAATGAATGTTTCCAGACATAGTGCCCCCAAATAGTTGCCCTGTGCATTATTCAGTATTTTGGTTTCTCTGAGTAAAAGCAAGTAGATTACATATTACATAAACCAAATGTCTTCTGAATTGTCAAATCTTTTTTTTTATTGCATTTTAGGTTTTGGGGTACATGTGAAAAATATGCAATATTGTTGCATAGGTACACACGTGGAAGTGTGATATGCTGCTTCTTCCCCATCACCTATATCTGGCATTTCCCCCCCATGCTCTCTCTCCCCAACTCCCCACTCCCCACTGTCCCTCCCCTATTTCCCCCCAGCAGACCCCAGTGTGTAGTGCTCCCCTCCCTGTGTCCATGTGTTCTCATTGTTCAACACCCGTCTATGAGTGTGAACATGTGGTGTTTGATTTTCTGCTCTTGTGTCAGTTTGCTGAGAATGATGGTTTCCAGGTTCATCCATGTCCCTACAAAGGACACGAACTCATCGTTTTTGATGGCTGCATAATATTCCATGGTGTATATATGCCACATTTTCCCTGTCCAGTCTATCATCGATGGGCATTTGGGTTGGTTCCAGGTCTTTGCTACCGTAAACCGTAAACAGTGTTGCAATGAACATTTGTGTGCACGTATCCTTATAGTAGAATGATTTATAATCCTTTGAATATATACCCAGAAATGGGATTGCTGGGTCAAATGGAATTTCTATTTCTAAGTCCTTGAGGAATCGCCGCACTGTCTTCCACAGTGGTTGAACTAATTTACACTCCCACCAACAGTGTAAAAGTGTTCCTATTTCTCTACATCCTCTCCGGCATCAGTTGTCTCCGGATTTTTTAGTGATCATCATTCTAACTGGCGTGAGATGGTATCTCAATGTAGTTTTGATTTGCCTGAATTGTCAAATCTTAAGTGATATAAGCAAGTGATACATAAAAAAGTGCCTGAAGGAGCATTTTTTATTATCTATAAATGACTAAATAATTAATTGTGATCTAATGTGATTACAGTGCCTAATAGGCACTGGATTTTTAAATGGTGTACACACACGGGATGGTAGCGGTAGTTCTGCTAAGATTTCATAGCCCCAAACCACACAAATCACACAACAGCAGGATTGTCAGTAAATGTTACACATAAGATGCAATCTCTCTCTCTCTCTCTCTCTCTCACACACACACACACACACACACAGAACAAATAAAAAACTATTTGCTGTGAGAAAACAGCACTTACTTATTAGATCTTACATTCTTAAAGAATTACTAGATTTAGCCTAGAAATAGTCTGCCGAAAAATTTTATTCATCTCAATGAACATTTGCATTGAAAGAAATTTTCTTTAGATGGTCAGTGTTAAGAAATTTTCATTCTATGACTACGATGAGTAATTTCAGTTACTCCCAATAATGCCACTAATTCTGTTTTACTTTCATTTTCTTTAGGTTTAGGAAAAGTCTTCAAATCTAATTTTAATTTGATCAATTAAAATTTCTAGCAGTTTCTCACCCTCCAAATCAATTTTCATCAGAGCTGCTCTTCATTCCTAAATCTGCCCCATTCCTTACAAATTTCACTTCTCTTTGGCTTGGATGATTGATAAATTATCCTAATGATGCTATTTGTGTTGAAACTAATCACCTGTCTAAAGGAATTAGAGATTTATGTTACAAGTGAGAACTGTAACTACCAAAGCAGAAGATAAAAGAAATGCTGTCTGGAATGACAGTTTTGGGAATGACAATTTGGGGGCTGTAAGAGTGATTTTATTTTTTCATTTGCTAGAATTTTTTTACCATCTGAGCAATGGTTACAGTAGATATCAAACATGAGCTTCAGTATGTTGAAGTAAACTTTTGGTAGAAATAGTACATAAAGAACACAGCTTTAAGCAATCCTAAATGAAATATACATTTCAAGTAATTTAATGCAAAATATAAAATTAGATTTGCTTTTGTTCAGAAGATATAGATACTTAAACATACTCACAGTTTAAATGTACTGAATTATGCCTTTCTTTCCTTAAAGCTATTTTATCTGTTGCATAAAAAATATTTTCCATTCTGAGGAGTTCCTTATGATTCTTTATATTGCCTATTTCGAAAGTGGAAACATTATTCTATGCCTTTGCTGAATCCTACTTGAACGCATCTTGCTCAAAGGGTCAAAATGCAACTTGAGGCATCGACATGAAAAATAAAATGTCCTTCTTACGATCCTCAATTTTTTTGAAAGAGCAAATTAATTTTGGGTTCCACAAACATAGTTATCGAATTATAGAAAATTTTGGAAATTGGTTTGTTATAATGTGAGAAAAACTTAAGCTAAAAAAAAACCTGAAAAACACACACAAAATAGTCACTACTCTATTGAATTTAACAGACAAAAATCTATGCTGGAAGTCTATAGCAGATGTTTAAAGAATTATATAGTAAAGAGATCGTATGTTATAACCTAATTTATAGCAGAAACTTGATAAATATGAAATCGTGGGTAAATGTAGGTCTCATTTTTAATGTGTGGCATAAACACCACCAGTCAAGGCCATAAATCTCACAATTTATTTTGGTATGAAAAGAGTGCATTTTTGATCTACAAATTCAATAAATAGCCAGTTATTTCATTTATAAGTGTATTGACTCTCGGAGCCCAATTTACCTTTCAATATTTGTCCTGCAATAATAGAACAAACCTTTAAATGTCTCTCCTTTACAGTGAACATGATGTTAAAGTTTCTCAGTAGGGGTCGCTAGTGGGGTATGGCAGGAAGAAGTGGCTCTCCCGCCCTTTTTGTCTACTGCTTCATGGGTTAGCCCTATGGATATAAGAACATTCAATGGAGTTCTGCTCCAAAGCGACGTCCTGAAGTGCATGGTTCAACAGTAACCTTGACACTTGGCGATAACCTTTCAGCTGCCCTCTCATCCCAAAACCATCACGCCAAAGGCTTGCTATCCAAACCGTCACCCAAACATACACCCCACTACACACTCAAGGACATTTCGCCCATGATGGCACCCATATTCCTAGGGTAATCCTACTCACAGTCGGCCTTTCTTCCCTCCCGGAAGTGTCCAGTGAAACTCTGCTCCCTCTGTAGAGCCTGCACATCCTGCCTGTGTTCTGGAAAGACTCCAACCCCTCTCCTCCCTAGCTGCACTTACTTTCTGCTCACCCAGTGACTGCAAACCAACTCAGCTTGGCCAACCCAGAAAACCTGTTAGCTCCCCTATGCATGGAATCACACCTTCTCCAACAAGTTCTGAATATCTTAGAAGTTTGTTCTTCCTAGGGTACTCTCCCTTATCCTTTGGATACCATATTGAGTTTTCTAATATCATAAAGTTATTTTTTTATTATAGTTAAATAATACCGGATATTACCTTTTCCCTGTTTAATCTACTATGGTGATTCTACCTCCTGAAGAAACTCAGACTGATATCAGAATATGTAGCTCTAATCTGTATATCCATATTAAGAATAAAAATATAATTGTATGTAAAATTTCACAGCTTTCCTATTAGGTTTCATAAAATATCTTCTCACTTCTCAGTTTTCAGGATCTTTATACTGAAAAAAAATGAGTCAATTTTTCTTACCATAAAAAAGTAATCTGATTAGTAATTTTACACTAATGAGATAAGAAGCAAGTATATTTCTAATAGTCTTAATAATTAGTATTTAATTTTATTTTAATTAAAATAATAACCTCTGAAATTCTGCATGTGGCCATAATATGAGATTTGGTATTAGATTCTTCTGCCATAAACAAATAAAATACTAAGTCAAATACATAAAAATATGTTTTTCAGGCTTTGACACCATGCAACACTGGAGTGCCCGACCTGGGAGAAGTGAAACAAACCATGTGAGTCCTAAAACAGCTCTGAATTTATTTATGCTTTGAAGCATTTTCAGGCCTTGACATAGGGAGAGGCAATCTAAGCAGAGAATGATATCCTCATTAATTTGAGAAAACAAGGAGTGTTTGAAAGCTAAGATGCTAAAATGTATGTAACACAATACCAGAAATGAGGGATATATGCTGAGAAAAAGCTCTAGAAATCTGCCTATGGGTTACAATGAATCTACTGTGGATTCTGAGCCGTATTTATATTGAACGAAAGTTTATAAAGACAGGCAAGATGCAACTGGGAAACAATGAGCTAAAGAGGCCCTACGGCCCGTACAGGGCTAGTGAATATTTAATTTCTAGTGAGCCAAGGTGTAAACATGTAGTTGAATGCTTATAACACTCAATAATAACAGAGGTTTGCACTCTAGTAGTAGGGCTAACCTACCCAAAAGCAAAGACTACCCTGGGCCTGCTCTGTTAAATCTCGCAAATAAGGCTTGATGAGATGAAGATAATCTACGAGTTGTTTAACATCTTCTCAAAATGAATTTCAACACTGTCTACACAGAAAAAACAGAACCAAGATACTCAACAACATAATATTAACAATGTCCCATATCTAGAAAAAATTGCTAGACATGCAAAGAAACAGTAAATTATGATCATTAGTTACAAAATAATTAATAGAATAGACCCCAAATGGCAGACATGTGAAAACACCAGATAAAAATTTTAAAACATCAATTATTATTTTTAAATTATAGAAGGTCTTTTTCAAATTATTATACTTTAGTTCTGGGGTACATGTGCAGATCATGCAGGATTGTTACATAGGTATACACATGCCATGGTGGTTTGCTGCATCCATCCCCCCTGCCACCCCCGCACCGCCCCCCTGCTCCCCCTCCCCGTCACCTACATTAGGTTTTTCTCTTGTTATCCCTCCCCAATCCCCTCAATCCCCCCACCCCCTGCTATCCCTCCCTCAATCCCCCTCACCTGGCAACAGGCCCTGGTGTGTGATGTTCCCCTATAGAACAGGTGTCCCCAAACTACGGCCCATGCATGCGGCCCCCTGGGGCCATTTATTCGGCCCCCTGCTGCACTTCAGGAAGGGCACCTCTTTCCTTGGTGGTCAGTGAGAGGAGCACAGTATGTGGAGGCCCTCCAGCAGTCTGAGGGACAGTGAACTGGCCCCCTGTGTAAAAAGTTTGGGGACGCCTGCTATAGAAGGTCGTTTTCATGCTTTATTTCTATTTCCTGGAAAGTCTATGTTATGTTAAAATTTTAAATTTTCATCTGATTGTTCTATTCATTTCTCTTGAAAGAGGATGTAGTAGGAGTAAACTGCTTTCCTCTGCACTTCATGACCCTTTGGGGAACTGCCTCTCTCAGTGGGGCTGCTAACCACAGGATCATAACTCCATAACCATTGATGAGGACACATGGTCGTAGTGAGCAACTTGATCCTGGAGTTAGGATCTTGAGCAGAAACAACTGGGGGTCACATGCTTTACCTTAGAAGCAAAATTGTGGCCTTCCTGTCTTCAGAAAATGAGATGTGCCTTTCACTTTGTTTCATATTACAAGGAATTATCTGACCATAAGTCAGTGCAGATTTTGGGCATCTAATACAGGTGAATGACCACAACTGCCCCTTTGTTAATAAATGATAGAGCCAGGATTCAGATCCAAGCTGCCTGACATCAGAATTTTTGGTAATACTCATTGTGATATACTTTCTGCAAAACACTTATCTTCTTTAAAAGAGAACATCCTCTGTCCAAGGCAATATTTCCCCTGAGCCTCTTGACACCATTTTCTATTGCTTCCTCTGGGTCTTTGTTTCATTAATCACTTCTCATCCCTTCGTATTTTCAACTTCTTGCTCTATATTAGATTCCTTTACCCACTAGACATAGTCCCTTCTCAGCTCATTGTCCTGGTCTGGCCACTGAAAAGTCAAGAGTAGCTGTCATTTAACCATTGCAAAACATTGAGTCAATTTTTTTTCTTGGATAAGCCACAATTTGCTCTTCTGGAAAATAAAGATAAAGATATCTACCTTGTTGTGAGTGTTAATCACATTAAAGGCTCAACATATGGCCAAAGATATTATTGTTAAAGCATTAATTATAAATATACTCAAAGATTTACTGGAAAATAAACATAACGAGTAGACAAAAGATTCTTTAGAGAGATACTATAGAAAAAATATCAAACTTAAATCTGAGTAGAAATTACACGAAGTGAGAAATGTTGAAAATTTAAAAACATTAATTTAAACATTAAATACTTAATATATCGCACAGTCTGTTTGCATTTGGGTGCAAGAAAACATATTTGTTTATATTTTGTTAGAAAAACAATTATGTTAAATATTAAGAAATAAATTATTTCTAATCTATTTGAATTTGTAAATTTTGGCTTTGGCACATTCTCTTTGCATCAAGCATTTAGTAATATAAAACTTAAAAAAACATAAATTTATAAAGACATAATATGTTCTTAAAATAAAAATAGTAATATAAAAAAATAAGAAAGTAAGAGAAATTATACAAATAAAATTAACTCAAGATGGATTAAAGACTTAAACATAAGACCTAAAGCCATAAAACCCTTAGCAGAAAACCTATGATAATATCTAGAATCTACAAATAACTTAAACAAATTTACAAGAATAAAACAAACAACCCCATCAAAAAGAGGGCAAAGGATATGAACAGAAACTTCTCAAGAGAAGACATGTATGTAGCAAACAAACATATGAAAATAAGCTCATCGAGAGCTGCAGTGGCTCAGGCCAGTTGTCCTGGCCCTTGAGGAGGCGAGGCTATGTGTTCGAGGTCAACCTGGGCAACATAAAAACCTGTCATTCATTAAAAGAAAGAAAAGCTCATCGTCATTGGTTATTACAGAAAAGCAAATCAAAACCATAATAAGATACCATCTCATGCCAGTTAGAATGGTGATCATTGAAAAGTCCAGAAATTACAGATGCTGGAGAGGATGTGGAGAAATAGGAACACTTTTATGCTGTTGGTAGGAGTGAAAATTAGATCAATCTTTGTGGAAGATAGTGTGGCAATTCCACAAGGATCTAGAAATAGAAATACCATTTGACCTAGCAAACCCATTACTGGGTACATAGCCAAAGGATTATAAATCATTCTATTATAAAGACACATGTGCACATGTTTATTGCAGCACTGTTCACAATAGCATAGACTTGGAACCAACCCAAATGCCCATCAATGATAGACTGGATAAAGAAAATGTGCCACATATACACCATGGAATACTATGCAGCCATATAAAAGATGAGTTCATATCCTTTGCAGGGACATGGATGAAGCTGAAAACCATCATTCTCACCAAACTAACCAGGAACACAATACCAAACACTGTATGTTCTCACTCATAACTGGGAACTGAACAATAAGAACACATGGACACAGGGAGGGGAACATCACATACTGGGGCCTGTTGAGGGGTGGGGAGGTAGGGAGGGATAGCATTAGGAGAAATACCTAATGTAGATGATGGGTTGATGGGTGCAGCAAACCACCATGGCACGTGTATCTATGTAACAAAACCTGCACGTTTTACACATGTATCCCAGAACCTAAAGTATACTTAAAAATAATAAAAATAAAAATAAAAATAGAAATCATTAATTATTTGAAAGATTGTTCAGCCTTAACCTCCTTTTTCTTTCTTTTCACTTTAGTATTCTACTGACATGAATGTTAAATCTTTGCTATAGACCCACAGATCTCTAAGACTGTGTTTTCATTCTTCTTTCTGTGTTGCTCAAATTTAATAACTTGTGTTCTTTTGTTTTCAAGCTTTCTGATTCCTTCCTTTGTTTCCTCCATTCTGCTCTTGAGCCCATCCCTTGACCTTATAAACTTAATTTCTTATATTTTTCAGTTGTAAAATTTTCCATTTGTTTTTACTTTCTATCTTTTATATATTTGCTGTGACCTATTTTTTCAGTTGTGTTAGTTGCTCATTAAAACATTTTTAGGATAGCTTCTTTAAGACACTTTTCAGGTAATTCTCATGCCTTTATCATCTCAGTGTTAGCTTCAGTTGATTGTTTTTTTCTCATTTAGATTTAGGTCTTCCTGGTTCTTAGTATAACAACAAATTTTCAGTGGAAACCTCAGCATTATTGGTAGCATATTTTGAAGCTCTTGGTCATTTAAAAATCTATTTTAACTGGCTTTTCTGATACCATTATGGCAGAGGATTAGAATTGCTCCTTGTTATTACCGTATGAAGTTAGAAGTCCAGATTCGACACTTGACCTCAATTTATGCCCAAGTTGGGGGCTTTAAATTGCTATCAGGAGTGTGTGTGTGTGTGTGTGTGTGTGTGTGTGTGTTTGTGTGTGGAGAGAGAGAGAGACAAACAGAGAGAGAGAGAGAGAGAGAGATGTTGGGTGTGTTAGCTTCCTACTAGGCCTCCACCATGCCATCCTGGTTGGGATAGATGAAGGTGTCTTGTTGTTTCTTCTCACATAGCCTCAACTGACTCTGTGGAAGTGGAGTGAGTGGCAGTCTTACTGTCATTGAATAGTGGTGAGATACCTGATTTTCTATTCGACCACCTCTGACATCACCCTAGCAGTGTATGTGTTGTGGGGGATTAGAGGGAAAGCCAGTTGTTACCACCTTTTGGGGACAGAAGTTCAAGAACCCCATGTGGTCTCCACTGACAGCAATGTAAGGAGGATTACCTCATTTTAATGTGATAATGGTGGAAATGTGGCTAGCCACTTAGCCTTTGCTAATGCTTTTGGTAATGAGGCCACAGTTTTTCCTGTGATGTTTGACTGAAATAGAGTGGCTCCTCGGCTAGAGAGCAAAATTTTGTTTGGGCTCTTTTTTGTCTGCATCCATTGGCCTATGTAGGTTGCTGGCTTTTCCAGCACCCAGTCTGGGCTATATGGGGCAAAAATAAAATGAGAAAACTCACCATCAGTTGTTCTTTGAATCCAAAGATCCCTAGCTCTCCAAATTTTAGAGTATTCTTAACATTTGTTTTATATATAAGGTCCATAGTTTTAGTTGTGTTTAGCTAGAAGAGTAGAAAACGTATATGTACTTAATCTTCACAGAAATAGTAATATGACATAGAATTGAAAATAAATAAATAAAATGAACAGTGACCACAATGGCAAAGAACGTCAATTTGGGATCAGACTGTGTGTTTGACTTCCAGCTCCAAAACATTTTAGCTTTGTGATAATGTAAGAAGTAATGAATCATCCAACAGAGATTCATACTAGAACCTACACCACAGGAGTATTATGAGTGCTAAATGAGAGTCTATATATAAAATAATACAGTGACTATCACTGGGAAAATTTTTTAAAATAATTATTTGTATTGTAGAAAGAGTGTGTAGCAGTCTTGCAATCCATTCCTGTCCTTTACTGGTGAATGCCTCATCAAAGAAAGAAAAGAAACCCAGAAGAATCTCCTTTAAGCAAGCCAACTAAAAATGTTTTGGCAAACACACTAATGTCATAGTCACTAAGAGATTGTCCATATTTATGGAATGGTTTCAGCAGAATGTACCAGGTCTGTTTAATATTATTTATGAGATAAATCCTGGAATCTACTGACTTACAAAGTGTGGTTCCCTGGAAAATGTCACATAAGCTTTGTAAATATTGGAGTACAAAATGAAGATGTTTTTATGATTAAAACACTTCCCTTTTATGTAAGTGATGGCCATATACAGCCTTTAAATGAGTCATGTATTAAATTTACATTAGAGCACATACTAGAGCAGCGAGATAAAAGGGAGCTGTGTTGACGACCCTGGACTTTTCATGCTTTGTCTGTGCTTCACGGCCAACTCAAAGTTTGACATTAGGTAAAACTTCTGATTTTATGTGCATTTGACTTCACAGTTTGTACAAAATTATCCATAATTCCATATCGTCACTCATAGAAAACCATAGGTACTGTTTCAGTCTTTTCTTTTCCCGTCTCTAAATAAACACTACTAAAAGCATATCATACATAGGAATGTTTACTTTTTGTGTTTTTCTCACTTTTTATCATATTGTGAATCATATCACGTTTTAAAACAATATTTTTATTGATTAAATAAATCAATCTATCAAGTATTTTATTTAATATTCATGTGCTAAAAACCAAAAAAATTGGGACATTTTTGTAGTTAATGCAAATGTGTCTAGGTTTATTCTTGTATGTTTTCCTAATTACCTTTTTAGAATGAATTTGTAGAGTTTTATCTATTGGGCAATATTTATAATCACTTTTAAGTCTTTTGATAGTTTGCCAAGTTTTCTTTCCAAAAACTGTGATCAATTTATTCTACAGGTTGAGCATGACAATTCATTGTATCCCCACAATACTGGGTACAAATTTTTAAACATTTCAAAAATAATTTTTGAAAAATAAGAAATGACACATCATTTTATTTTAAATAGCATTGTTTTGTACCTCAGGTTGAAAATACACTCATCTATAGTTGTTTTTTCCCAATGAAGTCCTACTTTTTACACACTTTTGAATAAGATATTCATACTTTCTATTGATTTCTTATAATATTTTTATGTATTAAGAATATGAGTACATTGGTTCTATTTAATTAGCTGCAATTATTTTCTCCACTTCCTAATGATTTTAAAATTCATGTCTTAGCATTAAGAGGAATTTTCTTATTTTTAAGAAAGTAGACAATTTTCAAAATAAAATAAAAGGGAGATGAAACTCACAATAGTCTTACCATAGAGACACAAATGCCTTTAAGATTTTGAGTATTTCTTATAATTTTTATGTATTATCTGTTTATTCATATTTTGCTAGAAATTTTCATAGGAATCTAGGAGGCAGAATATTAGGCACTTGGGTCTACAAAATCATCTCAACTAGAAAAATTTCAATACTTTATGTATTTTTAGGAGGGATGATATTTCAAAATAAGAGTACAATAAAGCATGCCCTTGCTAAGAAAGAATGACTTTCCATTCCTCAGACACTTGGACTTTTATAGAGAGCAGGTAATTTTCATAAATAAGAAATATAATTATAGAAGAAGCAGCCTTCTTCAGTTAATTGGCATAGTTCCATGCACTTGTACCTCATGTTCCACTGTCGTAACTGCTGATAGCAGACATGGAAAAGAATCAAAACCCCTTCTCTGTCATTTCCTTCAACATGACCTCCACTATTGGCAGCAGTAATATAAGAAACTTGAAAAAGTCTTAAAAATACATGCAGAATTTTAAATGTAGCACATCCAGCTGACTGTTTAAGAAGGGCGTTCATACCTGCTCTCTCCCTGGTACGCAGGACAGAAATGTGGGAACTAGGATTTGGACACAGTAAATTCTTACACCAAGTTAACAGAAAATACTCTGAAGGAGAGCTCAAAGTCAGGAAGGGCATCAGTACTCTTGGAACACAATGAGGCCAATTTTATACTAGTAAGGGGATTATGAGTCTTATTTGAAAAGCCAGTAGATCTCTGTAGGAATATATTTGATTTATCTAAACATTCAGGATAACCAACATTTTTTTAAAAAGAATAACATGAAATGCATTGCATAGGCCAGGATTACAAACGCTGTCTTTTCTTTTTGCCTCCTTTCCTGGCATTCAAAGCTTCTCACGAACTCCTTCTCCAAGAAACATAGGTCGGAGAAGATAAAATATCTGACTAATAACACAAGATGGGATGCTGCAAGTTGTAAACTGTAAAGGTTTAAAATAGAGGCTGGATCATGTTAACTTTTAACTGGAAGAATATTGGGCCTGAAAAGCAGGAGATTTCATCATGTGAGAGGAATTTAAAAAATCAAAGGCAAGGGATAAGAGGCAGTGTAGGAAGACAGAAGCAATCCTAAGGAAGAATTATTCAAGTGGAAGACACTCCTCTGACCTAGAAAACACCTGTGTAAAGACATCATGATAGTGGAGTCAGTGAAGCTATACAATTATTTACAGATTAAGGGTTAGAGTAATTATTCAATACTAGGCTTTCATATCTGAGATCCTTCACATAGTGCAATTTTAATTTTACTAATGGAAATCTTAAATTTTAACAGATGCTTAAAACTTCTTTAAAATATATGGATATGAGTATTTAATAAAGAGATCAAGGGTTATAATTGGCAAATAGAAGGATGCATTTTCTCCATTCCTTTGCATTCGATGTCAAGGATGGAGAATCCTTTAATGGAGAAAAGGTGGGAAAAAATCAACTAAGAGGAGAGAATAGACCAAAGATAAAGTTATAATTTTCCCCCCAAAACATCATTGCCAGTCCCACATACCAACAAAAACTCCCCAGGAGAGCTACAAAGACACCCTGTAAGCCAAAACCAATCCCCTGGCCTTGGGTACATTTCCAAATGACAAGTCAAATTATAAAACTTTTCCCTTGGCCAAATTACCTGTATTAAGAAAATGAGGACAAAGCATAAGATTTAAAAATTTTAAATTCTGGGGCAGCAGTTGGATAATATAAAGCTAAGTAGGTACATTCATCTATTAGTATGTTAGATATTAGATAATTTACAATGACACTCTACCGACCCACTTGAATTGTATAAGACAATTAAAAAACAGACCTAAATACATAGATGATCCTCTCACCACAATGATATGCATTTAGTAATGCAGAAATGTATGACACCAATGAGTACTGGCATCAATTTGAGCATTGTGTCTCTCTGCAGTGATGAAGCATTTCAATAATACCTTTCTATCTTGCTGTTAAAAAACTCTGGCAGAACTACCAGAGAAATGGCCTTGTAGAGAATGAATGCACAAGGAAAAAGGGATTTTTCTCCATCAGCTCTAAGAGATAATATGTAGAAATAAGGGATAATATGTGGCCTATTTCTTAATCTCTTAAATTAGTAAGTACTTTTAAACAATTCTCAAATTGCAATGAAATTAGATACCTTATTAAGGTAGGGAAGTTTAGCAAATAAAATTCAAAACAATGAAACTTTTTTTTTTGTTTAACAAATGATTGAATTTTGCTCTATTAAAGTTCGCCAAATTATATTTCCTTCCATTTCCAAATGATTTATTTTGATTATAGAGAAACCCTAGATTTTGTGGATACAAAAATAAAGGGTTGAATCATTTTTCAATCAATGCTTTTAATTGTGCCCTCTGAGCCTCATGAAGCAGCTAAATAATGTTTCCTTTAGTGGCTTCTCAATATATTTCATGACTTTTCTATCTCTTTCAGTGTGTAAACAAACTCATTTTAGTTGCTGAGAGTTGGTCCTTCTCATTTTAAATGTCATTACCCTTCCTGATTTAACATACTTTCTATTTCTTCCCCAAAGTTCATTTACTGTCTTGGAATGGAGATAAACAGATATGAGCTTCTCTCATGCACTTCCTTTTTCTCTTTTACTAACTTTATCCTCTAAAGTTGGGGCAATGCTCCAGTGCTGAAATCAGTTCACCTAAAACCAATTATTCTGATGATCAGATTGCCAAATGGTTTATTGGATGAAAAACATGTTTGTTTCTTTTAACTATACATTAGAAATTTCATATTGCTGGTGTTTCTGTGCATTTTAAGTTTTTTCTAAAGGTTATTTTAATGACTTTCATTTTATCTTTTTTTTTTTTTTTTTTTTACAGCATTTTAAACTTGCCTGCCTCATATGGTTGTGTGGGATTTTACCGTACCAACATTCCTAGGAAGAACTTCAATCCATTTACTGATTGCTAAACTTCAATCCATTTTCTGATTGCAAAGTTATCAATTGATGGAGCTCTTTCAAACTAGAAGAAATGATTTTTGAAATATAATATAAATAAGGATGTGCTATAAGGAATTAAGAGAGGATGAAGCACTGAGAGGAAGGAACAAGAAAATGGACGGGATGCTTTACTGGGAATAAAGTGGAAAAGAGCATCAAAAGTCAGTATTTCTTAGGCTGCCAAAATGCAAGATGTGATGATGGGCAAAAGAAAGGTCAACTGAGGGGGCAAAGACAGGAGATAGTAAAGATGCTAACACTGAAAGCCCAAAAGAGGGTTGAAACAGTAGGAAGTAGAGGTCTCTGATAAAGTTAGCATTACTTTTCTGGAACTTGATTTGGACAGGTGAAGGACCAACCTGTCTTATTGCAAAGGAGGTTCGTTTATGTTTAGTTTGTTTAAGCTTGGTGGGTTCCCTTGATCTCAAATGGATGGCATCCCACTTGCTGCCTCTGGCGTATATGACGCTTTGTAACCACATGGTGGCAGTACTGGAAATACTGTATTTTCCCTCCCACTTCCGCCCCTCCACCGCCCTCCCTGCCCGAGGGGTGTCCAATTTTTTGGCCTCCCTGGGCCGTATTGGAAGAAGAACAATTATCTTGGGCTACACATAAAATACACTAGCGTTAATGATAGCTGATGAACAAAAATAAAAAATAATAACCAAAATAAAATCTCATAATGTGTTTAAGAAAGTTTATGAATTTGTGTTGGGCTGCATTCAAAGGTGTAATGGGCCTCATGTGTCCCACAGGTCAAGGCTTGGACAAGCTTGCTAGACCCTTGGCAGATTTCAGACGTGTGAGAAGGTGAAAGATCTATCTCCTGTTTCTTTTAGTAATCTGTAAATTAAGGAGGAACTGTATCTGTTCCCTTTCTACATTCAGTCTACCTTTCTTTTTGATATTCCTCCAGTAGCACCAGGGAAGATCATGATGTTTCCAAGTCAATGGGCAAATCACTGCCAATCTTCGACTTTTGAAGGCAGCTCCCCTGATGAGAAGGAACTGCATTTCACAGAGGCAGTGGCTACTCTCCAAGTCTTCTTCTGACATTATCAGAGAGTAAAGGTGAAAATAGTATTAGCTTTTAGAGCCACATAGGTTGTTTATAATTGGCATCCAGTTGAACTAGTCAGTGTTGTGCCAAACTGGTTAGTAAATATTTTGAATATCAGACACGGTGAAATTTATTCTGTAAGCTTACCCATCTCAAAAATTCTTCTTGAAGGGCTGGCTGGCCCTAATCACAAGTAATTCTCAGAACATACTAATTGTAATATTTCCTCTGGTTTCCAGCTTTGGGTCTTGGTAATAAATCTAGGCAAAAGAAAAATCCAGCTGGATTTCTCCACCAGTCTCCAAAAGAGTTTAATAATGCTGCCATGACAACAGGTAGTTCATTCCCTTTTTATTTAATAAGAATCTGTTTTCTTATCCTATGCTTGGTTTGATTAATAGTAGAGTACATTAGGATGTTTAACCACTTACTCATATAGGTATTCAACACCTAAATACATAGTTTGTATTATGCTTATAAAGCACATAAATATAATTTATATAAAATTATATATATTTTATTCATATTTTTATAAATAAAATTATAGCCATAAAATTAAGATGCTTAAGTTTTGAGATAAGAAGAAAAAGAGCTTAGCATGTTTAGATAAAACATAGTGATAGTTTAACCAAAGAGATTATACATATATATATTTGGAGCAGATTAACTTTATCTGGCTCTTGAAGGAAAGATAGGAATTGAAGCCCCAGAAATAAAAAGGATATGAGATGGAATTAAGATATCATCAGAGCATTGATATTCTCATCTGATTGTTTTTTCTTAAAAGTGGTTAGTATTTTCTGCTTTGAATTATTTGCTCTCTATTCTTAAGAAATCTTAAGTCTGCATCTTAATTTAGACATTCTTAATGATTACATCATAAACTTTTAAGAAAACAATTTATGTATATTTTAGTCACATTTTGAGTGCCTACTATTTGCCTTTCAGAAATAAAAGATACTGTCTTTACCCTCTGGGAACTCACAATCTATTAATAAACAATTATGATGGGTAATTAATATTATTCCATTCAATGTTTCCATTTTGGTAGAGAAGCAGATGACTTATAGTCAAGTTTATTCTTTGTGCATCAAATAATTATTGAGAGGGACAAAAATGTGTGTCAAATAATAATCTGCATTCTGCCATCCCAGAGTTAGTCTTTCCCCATCTCTCAGTTAGTAAAAATTACTCATTGATAGTAAGGGAAGATGTCATCTTCATTTCACCCTAGCAGTTGTAGATTGGCATATACATGTCTTCACTTCTTAAAACCAACAGAATTTGAGTAGCCTGTGCTCACTGAATTCTTAGCAATATGTGACTCACCTCGCACCAACTTCATGCCAGGAATTACTTAGAAAACACTCTTTATTGAAGTCATCATTTTTTTTCTTATGTAGAATATATTCACACAATGTGAACAACATAACACAACAGATGCTCTTGTTGTGAATTAAAAACAGAATATTTATAAACTTAACAAAAGGATAGGCAGATTTTTAAATGTCATGAACAACTTTGAAATGTTAATTATAAAACCTGAAATTTAAAAAATGTTTATATATAATATGGTTAGTCTTAATATTAAATGGATTTTATGAGACTTAGGAGCTAAAACACAAAAGAAAAATGAAAGGATCATCATTATATAATTTGCCACATATATTTACTATTATTAAAACAAAATAATCATAAAAAGTCTCTATCAATAGCTCCTAGAACATAAATATCTCAAACCATTTAGATAAATTATTTCTGATGGTAAAATTATACCTGAATTTTATTTTATTTATAATTTACTGTATTCTCAAAAATTCCCAAAACATATGTATATTTTTATCATCATAAAATATTAATATTTCTATAATGAAAAATTCCAAACATAAATTAAGAGAAAAATCCAATTAACCCTCACACATGCAAGTTCCTAATAATGATTAAGATTTTCCCAAGATTGCTTCATGCATCCCTTATTTTATCTTATTTTTTCAATGTTGAATTTATTTTGAAGTAAATCTCTGCTATCACATCATTTGCCTCTACATACTTCAGCGTTTATCCCCAAAAAGTATGAACAATTTAATGTATAAAGACAATGTCGTTATCATTTATTTTAAAAAGCAGTATTTCCTTAATACCAAATAATATCAAGCACATAATCAATTTTCCCAGATTTTTCAAAAACTCTTTTGTACTATTTGGTTTGTCTGAATCAAGATCTCCCAATTTCCACATATTGTTAACACTTGTGTGGAACACTTATGTGTCTGTATGTCTTTCAATATTTAACAGTTGTCACTTTTAAGTCACTCGTTTGTTTCAGAAAAAAAAAAAATTAACTTCTGAAGTGCTCCTATCCTTAACTTCCCATCTATTATGCTACTCTTAATTATAATCATTCTTTTTCATTCCATTTAGTCTAAGTATCAGTCTATGAAGATTTTCATCATGTCCTTACTTTCATTTTAGAAGAAATACCTTCTAGCAAGGATTTATTTCTATTTTACCATTTTCTCTGATGTATTTGGAGGAGCAGGATTTCCAATATCATTTAGAAAGAGAGAAAAATATTCTCCTTTCTGTGGGAATGGTTTTATTTTTAAGTTAGATAAATCCTACCAGAGGATAATAATTTGAAATATCTGTTCAAAACTTCTGCTTTTCAATAAGTGGAAAAGTCCAGCACTCTACATTGTTATAAAAAATTTGTTTGTGAGAACTTCCCTTTTGTCACTTGTGGTTGATTAAAATGTTTTTCTCTTTCTCAAGTCTTTTCCTGTAATGATTTTAGAACATTTTCATCACATACTTGATTATTTTTCTGCCTTTTTTCTTAATTTTTCTTTTGTGTTCTTTTATATTTATTAATATGTAATTATTATAGGACTATAAAACAACATACTTAAGTATACACAAAATCATAACAGATGTTGGTGAGGATGCAGAGAAAGACGAACACTTACACACTGTTGGTGGGAATGTAAATTAGTACAACCTCTATGAAAAACAGGATGTAGATTTCTCAAAGAACTAAAAATAGAGCTATTATTTGATCCAGTAATCTCACAACTGGGTATCCAATCAAAGGAAAAGAAATCATTATATCAAAAAGATACCTGCACTTGTATGTTTATCACAGCACTGTTCACAACAGCAAAGATATGTAATCACTCTAAGTGTCCATCAACGGATGATTGGATAAAGAAAATATGGTATATATACACCGTCTAATACTATGTAGCCATTAAAAAGAATGAAATAATGTCATTTCCAGCAATATGGATGCAACTGAAGGCCATTATCAGAAGTGAAACAACTGAGACACAGAAAGACAAACACCACATATTCTCACTTATAAGTAGGAGCTAAATGATATGTACACATGAATGTCAAGCATGGAATTATAAACAATGGATACTTGAAAGGTGAGAGGATAGGAAGATTTAGGTGATGAGAAATTACCTAATGAATTCAAAGTAGGTTATTCTGGTGATGAATACTCTCAAAACCCTGACTTCATCACTACACATTATAGCTATGTAATAAAATTACATCTGTATTTCATAAATTTATACAAATGGAAAAGAGTGTTAACCTAGTTTTTTGAAACATTGAATCTTTTGCTGAGTATTTTAAAAATATTAAATATGCCACTATGTCAACTTTATATTCCAAAATAACTTTAATGAGGACACTGAGTACATTTTTTTAGAAGTCTGATCTTTTATACATTTGAAAGAGAATTTTTTGTTGTTCTGAAAAAAATACATCTTATTCAGACTTTAGTGTTTTCTTTAAACCTGGATGAATAAAAACCTGCCAGGTTATTTCAGCAGTGCTTGCAACCTAGCTTCATCTTCTCTCTTCCAGAATCAGGCTTTGCTTCCATGAAGAAAATAGGGCACAGTAGAGCAGATTCAATAGCTTCCCACTGTCCTCACAACTCACTCACCTTAAACACTGTGTACCATGCCAAAGTGTCCTCCTTCCAGTCAAAATTTATATATTTATTTAGCTTTGTCTGAACATATGCTTGTTTTCCTCAACCATGTAGAATTATATTATTTGGGAATATAATGTACTACAACCAAACAAAAGCAAAGCACATGAATACTTGTTGTTTCTCCTGCTTTCTTATAAAGACGATTTTCAACAAGAAGGAAGGAAATATTACAGGTATTCCTTTACTCTAAGATCAAGATAAAATTTTTCTGATCCCAGCTACAGAAACTAGGAATTACTGATCAGGTTGCTGGAGTAATTCATCCCTTTTGCATTCAATTCATGGTGGTTTTTGTTTTTCTTTTACTATTATTTTAGTAAATTATTTCAAGCACATGACATGCAGGAGTGAACTGAGAGAAGATCAATACTAGCTTTAAATATTTCTTCTATTTGTATCCAAAGAGCAAATTCACATTCCTAGTCCAGTTTTTGACACTGAGACACATTGAGTCAATTCCTTTTCTTTCTTCAAATTTCCCACCTCTCTGGTTTTTTGCTCTTTTCTGTGTTTTTTCCAGCCAAGCACGCAACTTCATTGACCAGTCTTTATTATGCCATTGTACCTTCACATATGTTCCGGTGACACAAGCATTGAGAGGCTAATGAGTTATTTGAAAGAAAACATATTGGAAACATCAGGATATAAATTATTTTATTTAGAGTTATTTGTTATTAGCTTTTTAAAAATTCACCTATTTATCTATCTGTTTAACCCTGATTTTTTTGCCTAAATTGACTTGGCAGCACCTGTGTCAGGATTATCAGTGTTGGACTGTAAATTTCCCAGGGACAGATTATGTCTGTCTAACTTGCTGTGTACAGCAACTAATAAAGTGCATTACCAAGATAGATTCTCAATGTGTTTTGACGGTGATAAATTTTACTGAGTATATTCTAATACCTTATTCTGGTTAAAGTTTAAAGGAAAAACATTACTATCGGTAGATCACACAATTAATCCTAGTGCATTTGGAAAGAAAACTAAGACATGAAATGTATTTCAAGTTTAGATATGAATTATCTGACCTGTATTAATTTTGCATAAAAAACTTGTGTAAGATACAATCCAAATGTCATTTCATGGACAGTCATTTAAAAATTACTTGAAGATTAGGCTCCTGTTAATATCCAATTAATAATGCAATAGTTTATTTTTTAAAAATGTTTAATTTATTATTTAGTCATTTAACATTTTAAAGCTAGGTTTGGCTGAAGATTATTATACTTCATTGTGGACTGATACCAATAGATATATAATTTTTCAGTAATGAACATGCTGCTAGTATTCTGTTGATTTTACAGTTGCAGTTGTAAGTAGAAGGTCTCAAAAGAAATCACTTATAAAATAAGCAAAGATTTATCATAACATTTTTATTTGAAGTTAGTAATAATAAAATATACTCCAATGAATTTAGCAACCACTTTTCCTGTCAAAATTTTAAAGTGACTCTTATTATAGAAAAGTTTACTTTTTTACATATTGCTCAATGTATTTTCATCCAATGTAAGCAACAGGATTCTTTGTGGACTTGTTTTCAGACATAGCCATCTTGGATCATACCTAATTTACTCTAGCTTCTGAAGAATGTCTATTCCAGAAATTTTAGGAGAGACAATGCGATTTGGATTTTGCAATATTCATACCTAGGAAGCATTGTTCATGTCTTAGATGAGATGCATCAAGAGTCAGAGAATGCCCTATAGCCCTTCCATAATCCAATCCATGCAATATCACATCAAACAAATTTTATTTGAATTTCAATACAAAGTATATTCAAAAGGAAATTAAATATTTCACCATTTTAAATACGGAATGTTTCTTGTCTGTTCAATTAATTTAGAAATAGGAACATATGTAGATTGTTTTAATGTCAGGCTCTTTCATAGTTTGTGAATTAAAGCCTGTTTGATCCCTCTAATGCTGCCAACTGAAGTAGTGCATTTAGGGGTATTTATCCTCTGTTACCTACTATGGTATTTTGCTTATGTCCCTTTCTTGGAATATTCTTTTTTTCTCTTAAGACTGATTTCTCTGGAGAGAGATCCAAGATGGCTGATCACTAGCAGCTCGGGATTGTAGCTCCCAGTGAAAACGCAAAGAACGAGAGGACACCACAGCTTCACATGAATTCTTGTTGCTCACGCACCAGGAGATTCCCAGCGGAGGAGCCCCATGGGTCGCCAGCGTGACTCTTGTGACCGGCGAGGCGGTTTTGCCGGCACCTCAGAGCGTCGGTTCTCGGTGCAGAGTCAGAAAAGCACCATCAATCTTAATGCCGCTGATTTAGTCGGTGCAGTGGGTTGCTCAGATTTCGGCGCTGAGAATCAATAAGTTGGATGTCCACTCAGAAACCCAATTACAAAGACGGTAATTATAAAGACCACAGATGGATAAATCTACAACGAAGGGAAGAAAACAGTCAAAAAAGGCTGAGAATACCCGAGATCAGAACGCCTCTTCCTCAGCAGGGGATCCCAGTTCCTCATCAGCAACGGAACAAGGCTTGATGGAGAACGAGTGTGTTCCAATTACAGAAGCAGGCTTCAAAACGTGGATAATAAGAAACTTCTGTGAATTAAAAGAACTTGTTCTAACACAATCTAAAGGAACTAAGAACTTTGAAAAAAGGGTTGACGAAATGTCAACAAGAATACAAAATTTAGAGAGGAAAATAAGTGAATTGATGGAGCTGAAAAACACAATACGAGAACTACGTGAAGTATGCACAAGTTTTAACAGCCGAATTGATCAAGCAGAAGAAAGGATATCAGAGGTCAAAGACCAACTTAATGAAATAAAACTAGAAGACAAGATTAGAGAAAAAAGGATATAAAGGAATGAGCAAAGTCTCCAAGAAATATGGGACTATGTGAAAAGACCTAATCTACGCTTGATAGGTGTACCTGAATGTGACGAAGAGAATGAATCCAAGCTGGAAAATATGCTTCAGGAGATTATTCAGGAAAATTTTCCCAACTTAGTAAGGCAGGATAATATTCAACTCCAGGTAATATAGAGAACACCACAAAGATATTCCTCAAGAAGAGCAACTCCAAGGCACATAATTGTCAGATTCACCAGGGTTGAAATGAAGGAGAAAATACTAAGGGCAGCCAGAGAGAAAGGTCAGGTTACCCACAAAGGGAAGCCTATCAGACTTACAGCAGATGTCTCAGCAGAAACCCTACAAGCCAGAAGAGAGTGGGGACCAATATTCAACATCCTTAAAGAAAAGAATTTTCAACCAAGAATTTCACATCCAGCCAAACTAAGCTTCATAAGTGAAGGTAAAATAAAGTTTTTTGTGAACAAGCAAGCACTCAGAGAATTCATCACCACCAGGCCTGCTTTACAAGAGCTTCTGAAAGAACCACTACACATAGAAAGGAACAAACAGTATCAGCCTTTCTAAAAATTACCAAAAAGTAAAGAACATTAATATAATGAAGAATTTATATCAACTAATAGGCAAATGGCAGTATTAAACTCACATATATCATTATTAATTCTAAATTTAAATTGACTAAATTCCCCAATTCAAAGACAGACAGCCAATTTGGACAAAAAACTAAAACTGTATGCTGCATCCAGACCCATCTCACATTCAAGGATACACAAAGACTCAAAACAAAGGATGGAGAGAGACTTACCAACTAACCAGAGAGCAAAAATAAATAAATAAAAAGCAGAAGTTACAATTTTTGCCTCTGATAAAATAGTATTTAAAGCAACAAAGATCAAAAGAAGCAAAGAAGGACATTATATAACGATAAAAGAATCGATGCAACAACAAGAAGAGTTAAAGGTCCTAAATATATACGCACCCAATACAGGAATACCCAGACATACAAGACTTATAAAGAGACTTAGACTCCCACATAATAATAGTGGGAGACTTCAACATTAATATTAGACAGATCAATGAGACAGAAAATTAACAATGATATCCAGGACTTGAACTCAGATCTGGAACAAGTAAACGTAAATAACATTTATAGAACTCTCCACTTTACACAAAATATACACTCTTGTCAGTACCACATCATATCAACTTAGAAGTTTAAACGAAATGTTGGTTGGCTCCTTGTTTGTTACTCTCTTCCCTCATTTTCTTTCATGTCTCCATTATCAAGGACAATTGTAGGCATACCCATATTTAGACTGCATTCTAGCCCGGGCAACAAAGCAATACCCCTATTCTCTCTCCCTCTTCCTCTTTCTCTTTCTTCCTCTTCTTTATTCTTTTTCTTATTATTCTTTTTCTCTTTAAAAAAAAAAAAAAAGACTGATTTCTCGCACCTCTTACAAGTTTCCAGTTCAAGTTGTACCTTTAATTTGAGGGCTTTCTTGACCATTCTCATTTACAGTCCTCTAAGAATATGCCAAAATGTATTATTTGACACTCATAAAAAGCTGTCATGTGCCAATTGTCATTTTTGTTATTTAACTTTTATGTTATTGTTAAACTTGAAATGTTTACATACTTTTCCGTAGAAAATTCCATGTATTTGTTTCCTTGCCAAGAGGAATATAGAGGGTTCAATAAATATATAACAAAAAGTGAACAAAGAAAGTAAATGAAGGAAATGGTCTTCAGGGCATTCTCAAACTGAATAAACATTGTATGGCTACATGAAGTTGTTTCATTTGGGTAATACTAAATCTGCACTTTGGTGGCAAACAAAAAGAGGCTTTTCTACTAATGCTGGGAATGCAGAATTCATGCAATAAAGAGAGCTGATTTAATGCTATAAACAATATGGTTTCCTATTAGCTATTATGTTTTTGATGGATTAGAACTAGTCATATGTCCAGAAGTCTTGGCAACAAATACAGTTTTACAAATTGGAAAAAGTATTTCTTTCATAAGGAGAAGATAGGTGAGTAATGAAAAAATAGAGCAGTCACAAGTGGCTATTTGAGATAAGCCGGATTCAACATACACTCTAATTGGCAAGCGCTATCTTTATTTTTTTTTTTACCTGTTAGTGTTAGAAATAAACAGGATTGGATATTTTTCTAACTGAATTTGAAGGTAAGGAAATTATTAAGAAAGAATTTTATCTGGAAAGGTAAGTATCTGTCAGGGTAGGACAAGGGCTTTTCACATTTCGTTCACTTTATTTGCTTGTTTTTTTTTTTACTTGGTTGTTTTTAACTGAAATATTATATATACACAGATGCACACAAACAAAAACCAAAACAAAACTGAGGTTCTTGCAGGAAAAAGCAAGATGAACCATAAAGAGAAATCAGTTGATATTTAAAATTTGGTTTTTTTTTTAACATTTACAATAGGAAGTAGAGAAAATATAAGAAGAAAAATATATATAATCTTAGTAGAGAGACAAATCTATTTTAAAAAATTGATCTGTTTTGTCAGTAGAGTGAATCGGCAACCAACAGAATGGGAAAAAATTTTTGCAGTCTACCCATCTGACAAGGGGCTGATATCCAGAATTTACAAAGAACTAAAGCAGATCTACAAGAAAAAAACAAACAAGCCCATTCAAAAATGGGCAAAGGATATGAACAGATACTTTACAAAAGAAGACATACAGGAGGCCAACAAACATATGAAAAAATGCTCATCATCACTGGTCATCAGAGAAATGCAAATCAAAACCACATTGAGATACCATCTCACACCAGTTAGAATGGCGATCATTAAAAAATCAGGAAACAACAGATGCTGGAGAGGATGTGGAGAAATAGGAACACTTTTACACTGTTGGTGGGAATGTAAATTAATTCAACCATTGTGGAAGACAGTGTGGCGATTCCTCAAGGACCTAAAAATAGAAATCCCATTTGACCCAGCAATCCCATTACTGGGTATATATCCAAAGGATTATAAATCATTCTACCACAAGGACACGTGCACACAAATGTTCATTGCAGCACTGTTTACAATAGCAAAGATCCGGAACCAACCCAAATGCCCAACGATGATAGACTGGATAGGGAAAATGTGGTACATATACACCATGGAATATTATGCAGCCATCAAAAAAGATGAATTCACGTCCTTTGTAGGGACATGGATGAACCTGGAAACCATCATTCTCAGCAAACTGACACAAGAGCAGAAAATCAAACACCGTATATTCTCGCTCATAGGCGGGTGTTGAACAATGAGAACACATGGACACAGGGAGGGGAGCACTACACACTGGGGTCCGTTGGGGGGAAATGGGGGAGGGGCGGGGGGTGGGGAGGTAGGAAGAGATAGCATGGGGAGAAATGACAGATACAGGTGAGGGGACGGAAGGCAGCAAAGCACACTGCCATGTGTGTACCTATGCAACAATCTTGCATGTTCATCACATGTACCCCAAAACCTAAAATGCAATTAAAAAAAAATTGATCTGTTTTATTCATCACTGTAGATACTGACCTTTTATTTCCGAAGGCTTCTCTTACAATCATACTTCCACTTATGTTTGGAATTCAGAGCCCCTGTGTCTCTGAGAAACCTAACTCACTAAGGAAGTTTACTTCCCTACCTCTTTTATTTTCCATGCAGACTTTACAAAGAAATAAAAGGTGTCGTGTCTAATAACAAAAACAATGAAGTAAAATGCATTAACATTTTTTGGGAGAACTGTACTTTTTTCCTTCAACAATTTTTACATTTCACAAAGTTGGGCCTAAGTTATCTTTGTCATGAGTACTGAGTGTGAAAATTCTTAAACTTTTCAAGCTGGGGTTAGCAAATATATTTTCAGAATTTATAGATTATCTACCGGAATTATATGTGAATATTGTATTTTCATTTCAATAATTACCCTAAAAAAGACAACTAAATAAAGGCAACCTAAAAATAAGCTGGGACTTTTTAGATTTCACCTTCCACGGGATGTTGCATTTAGCATAACGAAGATAGCAACTGAAAGAATTTAAAATACATTTAACCTTTTTTGACATGTAAAAAGGACCTTGAAACCAATCCCATTTGTAATCCAAAATAATGGTTCCTGAAGATTCTCTCTCCTGTTTCTCTAGCTTTTAATATTGCTCACATCCTTCAACCTCTGTCTCTAAATTTTACTATTAACCCTTCTCTAAGCTCCTGAACATGTAACGATCTTTTACTTTTTCCTCTTTCCCTTGTCTCTCTTCTATATTTTTTCCAATAACTGAATCTTAACACACAGGCAAATACTTCCTCCTCCCATTTAGTATCTCTTGCCCATATCCACAAACTAAGCAAATGTGAAAGTATTTGACACATGTAAACAAACCTTATAATTTGCAAGGTAAGAACTAAGAAAAGAAGAGAGAATGCTCAGCTGGTGAGTCATGCAAAAGTAAGATAGAGAAGAGGCTGTAAATATTCATAAACCAGTAACTTTTTCAATTGTTAAACAGCATAATCGTTTTTGGAGGACTAAGTAATTTTCACTGTTTTTGAGCAACAGTCCCATTAGTGCTATGTGACCACATCAATTAAGAGTATTTCCCTTTAACATTACATTAAAAATAATTTTCAACCTGAGAACTAACGTTTATGAAAGACCGTAGTTACTTTCCCAACAGTCCTCAAATTTTCACATTTGAGAATGAATATTCTGAATTGAAAGTACATTGAACCCTCTAAAATGAGAGTAGGTGATTGGATAGACTTGAACAGCATATTGGGATGAAAAAAAATGGGAGAATAGTAGGGAATGAGAAAATGAAGAAATCTAGGTGTCAATAAGCACAAAATAGCAAGTATAGGAAGGAAATGGAAATGGGGAAATGCCAAATGTGTCTTGTGAGAGGAAGCAATAATTTCTACAGCCATCTAAGTTGGCTGGCTTGAACAAAAAATAGATGGAAATTCATTTTGTTAAAGGGGCCAGTTTAATCAACATTCTTTCAATAATATATATTCACTTATATTTGTTTTTTAATTGCTGGTTGAAAAGCAAAATGATCCAGTTTTCATGGAAAACAGTCTGGCAATTCGTCAAAAAGCGAAACATTGAATTACTTTATAATTCGGCAATTTCACTCCTACATATATACCCTAAAAAATTGAAAATAGGTACTCAAATATTCATATAAAAATGTCTGTAACAGTAAAAGTTAATAATAGGCAAAAGGTGAGAAAAATCCAACTGATTTTCAAGAGTATATTCCCTCCTGAAACTGTCCCATTCACAGCATCTAGGGCACAACACTATTCGGATTCGCTGTTCTGTTTGTGATTGCTCCGTCTCAGTTGTGTTTGCTTGTTTTGGCTTCTCTCTGTCTTAACTTCTAAATACTTTTTGCCTCAAAGCTTAGCCCTAAGCTTTCTTCTCTTTTCATCTAGAATCTTGGTCCCCAGAGAATCTCATTTATATATATAGATAAGATTCAAATTGTATCCATATGCTGTGGACAGCTTGTGTTTCAGGTTTGTATGTCCAACTGATTACTAGATACATCTTGGCTATCACATACATACTTCACATTTGGTACATCAAAAAGGAATCCTTGACATTCTCCTATACGTTTCTCTCTCTCAGTGTGTCCTACCTTAGTGAAAGGCATTATGTCTATCTTGGTGCTCCAGGCAAAAGCTGAGGAATGATCTTCCTCCTCCGTAATTCATTCTTATGTCCTATTTATTCTACCTGAAAAATACATCTACTTCCACTCCCCCCAGGTCGCTGTCGTCTCTCCCATGAGCAATGATAAAAGTGTTGTAACTCTTCTCATTACTTCCTCTCTTGCCTGTTCCAAAGCAGTCTCCACAAAACAGCCAGAATGATATTTTAAGAGCATAAATTATTCCCACTTAAAAGTTTTTAATTGGCTTCCGATTGCATTTAGAAGAAAATTCATATTTCTCTTCATCTTACAAAGCGTGACACAATCTGATCATGGTCTGACTACCTTTTCATTTCCTGTTCCTTAATAAACCTTTCCCAGCCACGATGAGTTTTTGTATTTCTTACAACCATCCATCTTGCTTTGGCTTCTTTCCATTTACTTTGATATGAATGCATATACTTCCAGTCTTTTGCTTGGCTAACTCCTCCCGCTTCATCTCTCAGCTTAAAGATCTCCGTCCCAGAGAAGCCTTTTCTAATCACACTATCTGAAATAAGACCCTCCTCCATCAATCTCTATATAGCTGGTCCTGCATATTTTCATCTTTAGCAATTCCAAATTTAGTATTTGTTTGTATGTGTTACTTTCTATTTGCAATATTGGACCGTAAGTGCCAGGAAAACAGGCTTTTCCCTCTTTTTCATCATGCCTTTGAGCAACCTTCCAAGAAAATACCAGGGAAATAGGGGAACTATCAGATTATTCATTCACACATCCAGTATAATTTCTGCTGCATATCATTTTTCTAATACATATTTTTAATCTAATGAATTCTTTACTAATTATTTATTACCTACCTGACACTCTAATAGGAGCTGGGCAATCAACAGGGAGCAGCAGTTTACAGTTTAGGCAGACTACTGATAAGTGAAAGGACGATACTAATCATATGTGCTCCAATAGGCAGCAGCACACAGCAATGTATGAAGTGTGTCTTTACTTCCTTGAAAACTGGTGAACCCTGGATCCAATTCCAGCCAAAGTCCTTAACAAGTGTGACAGCTGCTTCTTTCCTTTTGTCAAACCCCAGTTGTGCAGTGAGACACGTATACCTCATGTAGGATCCCCATGTAAGTGCTCCAGCCCACTGGCAGCTGTGTGAAACTGTCTTAAAAAACCAAGGCTTCGGATGACTCTAACCCCAACCACCATTTGTCTGACTGCAACTGCAGGACAGATCCCAAGGAAGATCACAATCGAGCCTGACCCAAAGCCAACCCAAATATCTGTAAGAAATATTAATAAATTGTTGTAAGCCACTAAGTTTTAAAGCGGTGTGTTATACAGCAATGGGTAACTAAAACAGTAATGACGTTTTTGTTTTTACTCCAGTGTTGCTAGGTTGTGTTTGTTAATGCGTGACAATAAAAGAAGAAGGAATACAATTGTTTAGGTAAGGGCAAATAAAGAAAAGAAAACATTAGGATCAGCATCACGTTGCTTTGTGGAAACTCAGGGTCTCTTAATGCTTCTTAAGGCCCCTTTATATACATGGATACACTCACCCATCCACCCACCCATTCATCTCCCCACCCATAATTCATTTAACATTTATGGAGGGAGCTCCTACTCTGAGGCAGCCTCTTTGTTAAGCAATGAGATGCAAGATGGAATGAAACAGGATTTTGCTCTCAAAGAAAATCTGATTAGGAAAATTTAGAATCATTCTAAAAATAAAACACAGGTAGATTGTGAGAGTTATAAAAATAGAAGACAATATTTTTGTTTGTTTGTTTTCCTCTTTGGTATTTTTGAAAACAACTATTTACCCTAAAAGTCTCAGATAGTTCTGTTAAATCAAAATCTCCAACCCACTTCTCTGTTTTCCCTATGCATTAGTTAAAACAAGTCTTGACTGAAAATAGTTGAGAATCTGCTATGGAATGTGTTGCTGTGGGGCTGGGTCTGAAAACAGAGAAAAGATAGAACAATTTTAAAAAGGTATGTGCATCACGCCCACTAGCCACTTACCAAGAAACACCAGCAGATGCATAAGTATGGGAGTCAGAGAAATAAGAATAATCATGTAGTCACCTTTAGAAACATCAGGTGCTCTAGTCACATCACTTGCAATTTCTAAATTGTATCTACATTTATTTATTCACATCACTTCATAAGTATATAGCTATGTTCATACAATATCAAATATTAAAGCAGATGAGATACCTGGGAACATTTATATTCACTTAATTGATATAGGCTATATAATATGGTTGGTGCTAATTCAAAAGCCATATTAGATTATTTACAGTTTTACTATCCAGGTGATTCTGCATTTCTTATATATTTTTATTAAGTATGTGTTCTGCTACAATGACACTGGGGGTAATTTAAAGTGTTCTGAACTGATTATAAATATCTATGCATTTTATTTTTTGTTTCCCTTCCATCTACCTAGTGGTTTTTCTACACGTATGTTTATCTTTGGTAGTCAGACCATGTTGCATGCAGTTAACCATAAAAAATTCATAAGTTTCTCAAGTTCACTTCAAAAGCAATACCTGGTCTGTCAAAATGCATTCTAAAATGTCAAAATGCTTTTCCATTATGGCTGTATTTGGTGCGGTGGTGCTTTATAACCCCAATGTGCTGGGAAAAAAGAGGTGAAAAGACTCATGTGGAGATCTGTTGCTGCAAAAAGTCAAAAAGCAATGCACTGATGTTTGGCTGAACATCCATAACCAGCAATGATTTAATAATTTATATTTGTAAATTATGTAAATGCATATTTAGACCTTGGAGAAAAACATGTCTTTAAAAACGGAAGTAAAAATCAATCATTAGGATTTTTTACTTATTTAAGATGAAACTAGCAAGATTAGCCCCCTTACAGTTAACACTCTTATTTTTAAGGTAGATATTAACCAGTAAACGTTTTTTAGACAACTAGGTATAAAGATATTGACAGTTTCAGTCTTAACATGCATTTTTCTATGCAGCCTCAATTTGGGGCATGAAGCATAACAGAATCATTATCAGAACTTGATAACTGCTGAATTGTAATTCTGCAAGCCATTCGTTATCGCATTTCGGTATTTACTATTCATCTTGATATATAGTTCAAAATACTTCATTGTATTGCTGCTAAGGTCACCTGCTCAGAAAACAAGCTTTTTGGTTTCTGTATCAGCAAGGCCAATTAGCTTTGTTCAGATTCCTGATCTTAGATGACCCTAGCACCTCAACTTCACTCCTTCACAATATTTTAGGAAATCTGTGTGATAAAGAATAGATATTAAATATATTTATGCAACTTCATCATTATAAAAGAAAAAATCTCAAATAAAGGGCATACTCATGTGAAACCATAACCGTAAGTACACGTGTGAGAGTTCATAATCACTATTACATAAATGCCTGTCTTACTTTTATACAGACATGAACAAAATTATTCTACTATGTGACAGACACTGTGCTGAGAATTGATGACACTTATAGCTGGGAAGAAATATAGACATTGTGCCTGTCCCCCTTGAGCTACATTCCCATAAGGAACATAATGTAGATGAAAACGCAAGTACCTTAGCCTCAACCTAGGGCCTCAGCATAAGGTAACTTCAACACCATGCCATCTTGGTTCAACCTATGCCAACAAATAATTTATACGATCTCTCTTGCCTTATCAGGAAAAAAAGAATTCTAGAATATAGCTGAAAGAAAATTAATGTAATATGAAATAATACATAATACATATTAATTCAGTTTAAGAATCTGACACATACAATTTTGTGGAAGATCAAAAAAATGTAATTATTCCTTTGATTTGTTTCTTCTGTGAGCACAGTCATTTTCTTCTATTGTTTGAATCATTTTGGGGTGGAGAAAAGGAAAATTGATATTAGTCAGAATCCAGTCTCCCCTGGGATCTTACTTCTGGCTGTCAAGTTTTCTGTGTTCCCATTTCTCTATAATACTGTAACTGACACTAGGTGGTCTGATTATTCTCTGAAAGATTTAAATTATATTAGTTCAAGTTCTTATCCCACACTCTAAGGAAAGTCCACTGACCTAAATCAAGATTTCTGTGATGTACTAGGCGCTTAAACATACCAGGTCCCTTCTGACCCTGAACCACTACCCTTGCCGAATCCAAAATTTCAGTCATTTCTCAACTCCTACTGCGGTTTCTCAGCTTCTCTTTCCTGCCCATGACACATGTCTATGCCTATTTCTTTTCCTTTATTTCCTCTATGTCTTAGTTTGTCTTGTGCTACTACAACAGAGTGCCTAAGACTGGGTAATTTATAGAGAACAGAAATTTATTTCTTACGGTTCTGGAAGCTATGAAGTCCAACACCAAGGCTCCAGCATCTAGTGAGGGCACATTTTGTGTGTCCTCACGTGGCAGAAGGCAGAAAGGCAAACAAGGATAAATGCTATGCCCTTACATGGCAGAGGGGCAGAAGAGTGGGAAAACCCCCTTCTGCAAGCCCTTTTTTATATTGATCCTACTCTATGAATGAGGGCAGAGCTCTCGTGACCTAAACATCTCTTAAACGTCCCTACCTCCCAACACCATTGGCACTGGTGATTAAGTTACCAACACACAAATTTTGGGGAATACATTCAGACCATAGCACCCCAAGATGACTTCATTTGTATGTATCTTTGAATATGTAGCAGCCTTCATTAAGTCTTGAAGTAAAAGATAAGCTTTAAAGTAATTAAAAATATGAGGCTTTAAGACTTAACCATCTTTCTTTAAAAATACGGCTGCTCAGTTTCTGACAAGCTGTGCAGGAATTTCTCTTCTGAAAAATTTCTGCATTTCAATGGTTTTCACATTATTATGCAGAAGTCAGCTCCTGCTACCCAGTTCACTCTTGACTGCAAAAATAAAGGACCATCCACTCCGGACACAAGTCATTTCTAGACCAGAATACCTACTCAAAGCTTTTTTTCCTTTTATTCTTTATTTATCAATCTCTATTGCAAGATAGATGAGAATCATATACAAAAGTGATTAACTTCCCACTAAGGCTAAATATGCTGCTTCAAATAGAAGACAGTGGTGAACAAAGGCACTTTGGTTTTTAAATAATTATTTTTCACTCTGTTAAAAAACCTTGCTCTGATTCTGAATTAGGTGCCTCCTCCTCACTCCCACAGAATTCTTCACAGAACAGATTACCCTCTATTGTCATTATCTATTTAATCATCTGTATCTTTCACTAGGCTTAGATTTCCACGAGGAAAGAAACTCTATACATTTTTATCTGTCTGTTTTTTTTTTTTTTTTTGTAGGACCTAGCATTGCCTGAAATTAGCTACTCAAGAAATATTTGTTATGTGAATGGATGAAAAATATTATATTCTTGACAATGACATCTGGATTTTCTACCTTTTCTCTATTTATAATATGTACAACATGGAAAATACTATGATCAAGTGATTATCATAAAAAGTACAAAACAAAAAACCCGAAACATACCACTAGGCAAGTCTCTCACTCAAAAGCTGAGGACCTTGTGGCCAGAGAAGAGAAGTGAGAGCTTAGTCTTCTCACCTGTAAGGCCTTCCCTAGGGCTAGAAATCAGATTTCCTGTCTTTCTGGGCCCTGCATCTTCCCATCATACCACGTCTTAGCCTGAGGAGTCAGACAACCTGCAACCCTGAACTAGGAAGAAGCTAGTAAACAGCTTTCCAGAGGCAGGCATTGATTGTTTTCGCATCTCCTTACAAGTAGTGTGGTAAATGGAGCAACTTCCAACTCCCAGAAACTTGAGATGGCTTTTTGAGTGTGGAAAAATAACCCAGCGGGGGCACCTGCGCCTTCAGCCTCCAAGGATGCCTTATATTCTTGGCAAAAGTACACTGGTTGCTCAAGGGCATCTTAGATTTTCAAAAGCTGTTTTTGGACACTAGGAAGCTTTAGTTTCATGAAGGTGATTTAAACTGCTTCCTTTGGGTGTGGAAGGATTAGGATTTAAGAATCGTAAGTGAGATTCATTAAGAATAATAAGGATTAACAGTCAAATACTGCTTGCTTGCTCGCTTATTTGTTCTGCAAATATATCTTCCGGGAAATATTTTCATTGCACACAAAAAATGAAAATAGTTGAAAAATAACTGATAATCCATAGGTTAGGAAAATTCCATTGAAGATAACCACTGCATAGTTAATTTCTACTGTGTCCCCCCCCTCTCTCCTAAAGATTTTCTGCATCCTGTCTCTTTGGCCTCATTTCCAACCTGTCCTTCATTCAATCCTGCATGTAGCTACAGATGACTTGCTGGAGTATATTGTGAGAGAGGTAATACACCAAAAATTGCCTCAATTGAAATCCCTGCTCCATCACTTTCTAGCTATGTGACCTTCTAGCTATGTGGTCTTCTTACTCGTCCATTGTTATAATACGTAAGGCACTTGCATAGCACATAATCATTTATCAGTAAACGTTACATAACACTGACAACACCTCCTTTACAATTCCAAAGCTACAAACTTGAATGTTTCTTTGTAGATTCTTTGATAACAAACCCTGACCTAACATGAACACATTTGACAGCAAAGCCTGACTTGAACTGACTTTAGATTGTATCTAGTCTGTATTCCACCCTAAAAGAAATAAATTATTTTATTTCATTAAAATAAATATTTATTTTACCGGAAAAAAAATAATTCATTTGATTACAAGGTGCATTATCAGATCTCACTGAGTGTTGTAGAATATGTGTGCTTATTGTGTTTCTGAAATCTAAAAAATATCTGAATTCAGAAATACATCTGTACCCAAGAACTTTGTATAACAATGGACTCCGTGGTTATAATTATTTTAATATAAGCCAAGCCCCTAAATAGACTATGTTTGTTTTAAATACCACTGACTCCCTCACAATATTTGAGTTATTCTCTTCCTATCCTTGTACTCCTCATTCAGTAAGTCCCAGATCAAGTATGTATAGCTCTGCAGAAGTGTCTTTACTAATCCGAACATTTGGATTGTTCCTCTTTTTGTCCCTCTGGTTCTTAACACTATGCTCCATACAGTTTTCTTTGCTTTACTTTGTAAATTGTATTTTTTTAAAAAAGTAAGTATTACATAAGTGAACATCTAAAATTTTTCCCCATGATGTTTTATGCTAACAATGTTCACTTTAGAAAAGTAATTACTGAATTTTCTAAAATCTGGTTTAAACTCATACTGAAGCGTTAGTCATTTTTAGTGACAAAATTGAATTGTGTAAATAATAAACATGCATTCTTTTTGTAACTTAAAGAAAACTATATTATTATAAGAAAACATGTACTGATATGTACTTATGTATAATTTCATTAAAAGTACATGAAAACCACAACAACAAAACAGCAGTCCGCTCATTGTCAAAAGAAAAAGTATTCCCTTGAATATTTCCTTGTGGTAAACAACCACAAATGTTTCCATAATCTGCTATTCTAGATGGTTTCATGTGATCAATTCCAGCAAGATATTAGAGGATATTTTGAAGCTTCTTAAATCTGTAAAATTATTATGCACTATATTTATTTTAAGATTGTATGCTCAGATAATTTGAGAAATTGTTCTTTTTTCGCATTTATTTTTTTCTCTGCACACAAATAACATGGTTGTAGAAAAATTAGAAAATATCTATAAGCAAAATTTATAAAAAATGTTGCTAGTAATCTCACTATTCAGAAATGATATTTATATATTTACAAAGTTATTTGCCTATATATGCATATTTAAATAGTATGTTCAGGTATGTGTATGTGTCCTTCTGTACATGCATATGTCAAAAGAAGGTTATCATGGATCTACTATGTTTTAGTTACAATAAAGTTGTTAGGAGTCCAAGAAAACAGTCATACTTTGGAATTTTTAAATATAATTAGATGGGGAGGAGGAAAAATTTTAAGTCAAAAACACATAAATATATCGTTACAAACTGACTTACTATGAAGGAAACAAGGCACTGAAGTATAGAAAAATGGTAGCAGTGGTGGATAGGGTAGTTAGAGAAGTCTCTGAGGAGAAAACTGTAATGGGCTTTGCGTGTACAATGCTGAACAAAGCAGAGAGCGACAAAGGATGAAGTGGAGAGGTCAACAGAGATGAGATCATGCAGTGGCTTGTATTGAGTTGTAGGAATAACAATTTACTTTGATGAACAATGAGAAAATATCAGAACTCTCTACAGAGAAACTGATGTATAATGTGGTTTCTTAGCCTCAGCATTACTGAGATTTTGAATCAGATAATTATTGTTATAGGGAGATATCTTTTGCATTTTAATATTTTTAATAGGACCCATGGCCTCTATCCACCAAATGCCATTAACATCTTCCTCAGTTATAACAACCAAAATGTTCCCAAACACTTCCAAATGTCCGCTGTTGGTTAAGAGCACATTTGTCCTGCTTAAGATCACTAGTTTAAGTGATTGAAAACTATTCTGACTGCTAAGTAAAGAATAAATTTGCTTCTTTTTTTTATTAAAGCATACCTGATTGAAACAGGCAGTTACCGTTTCACCACAAAGAAAATTAGCCTTAAAAATGACATTCAGAGGATTTCAGAGCAACAACAAGTAAACTGTATCCTCAATGCATTCATTAGCAGCTGAACCAACCAGCTTGAATCAAATATTATGTATATTATTATGTGATAAAATATATTAAAACTGTAAGTGTAATAGCATGTGAGAGTGAAAATGGGAAAGCAAGTCAAAGTGCAAAATGGAAGACAAGCAAGTGAGGTGGCTAGTTGTTGATATAGAAGATGGGATCTTAGACAAGGGAGACATGCCTTTGTGTATATGCTTTCTAGAGTGTCTTGGCATTATGGCCATGGAGAAGTTATAATAGCAAAGATTTGTTTCTGGAGCTAGAATAGGCATGGTTTGGCTCTATACTGTAGTCCAGCTATTTCCTCATTCCTTTGCTCCATTTCACAGCAAAATCTCTCACAGGGTTTTTTCATTTCCCAAAAAAAGAAGAAAATACATTATGCATATTATCTTGGCATATAGCCAAGATTACTTTCTGAATCAAATCATAAAAAATGGAATGTTTGATAAATGTTGTTTTAACAAATGACCTTCTGAATTGTTCCAAAAAAAAAAGAAGAAGAATAACTCTACACCTAGAAAATAAAATTCAAATAGATCAAAGACTTAAATTGGAAAACAAGACTTCAAAACTATGAGAAATAATACAGGAGAAGTTTTCCATGATATTGGAACAGAAGACGATATTTAGTGATGATACCAAGCAAATCGCATGAAAGAAAACAGTAGTTAAAATATCTGACATCATTAAACAAAATTTTCCTATCTTATAAAAGACCCCATAAACCAAGTATAAAGTCAAGACAGTCTTAGGAAATATGTTCATAATATGTATAATAGGCAGAATGAACATACACAATAGATAATTCACATCCGAAAGAAAACAACAATCCAAGCGAGATATGTGTTAAGTGATTCCTAACAGAGATACACCACATGCCCCTTCCCTCGCCCAAAATAATACCTATATCCAAATTTACTATTAGGAAAACACAGGTTAAAGCAAGAAGAGTCAATTTCACTCACAGAATATATTACATTTACAAAAGCAATCCTGACAATTTCCAATGTTATTAAACATGTGAAATACAAGAATTCTGACGGTGACTGATAAAAACAAATCAGAATAAACTGTTTTTCCATTTGTAAATATAAAATAATATTTCAAATATGCTATTTTTAAAACATCAAGAAATTTGGCTTCTGGGTACATGTATACCTTAGAGAAATTCTGTGCAAATATATCATGAGACATTGCAATATTGTTTATAGAAACAAAAATAAAGTCTTAATAGTAATATGATAAAAATAATTAAAGCAGTTAAAATGAAAGAACTGTATCCATATATCAACAGCCTAAAACTAAAAAAATTATATAATGTTAGCTATTATAAGTAACGTGCTACTAAACATTCTTGTGAATATATTTTTGGTACTCATATATACACATTTAGGTTGGGTGTTCACCAGAAAGTGAAATTGCTGGTTTGGAGGGCATTATGTGCCTTGCTTTAGTAGACTAGTTTAGCAGATTGTATTACAGCCCAGCAGTTTTCAAAGCCAATTTACAATCCAACAAATAGTAGAAAGCTGGGAATGACCCAAGCATAACCAGCAATAGAATGTATCAATAAATTGCAATACAATCATACAATGAAATGCTACTGAGAGAACAATTGTTTCATACTGAAGAAAGAGGTAAATATCATACACATAATGCTGTCAAAGAAGTGTGTGTATACGCACACACACACACACACACATATGTAACATATACATATGTGTATATGTTGTTCTAAAACTTTCAAAGACAGATTGGAAAAACTGAGATGAAATTCATAATAGTGTTCGTTTGTAAGGAAGAAGAAAAGAAGCCAGAGAATGAGCCTGGGAAGTTGAAAATAAAGAACTTCATTTATCTGTAATACTGAATTTATCTTACTAAACCTCTCAGCATTAAGATTGACAAATGTGGTAGGGGTGTGGATGTTTAACATCTTATTACCTGTATTTCAGTTTCTTTTAAATGTTTAAAAATATTTTAAACATAAAAATTAGAACTTTCTTACTCTCAGGAAATTGCAATCTAGCAACAGTGATGACTGGGAGGTTATGACAAGGAATCTGAAAGAGGCACAAAGTGCCCTGGGAAAGCAGTAAGAAGAGGTCAGTTGGTAGGGTGGGATATGGCGGTGTCATGTTCAGTGATCTGGTAGATAAGAGTAATGGACTTGGAGACACCTACCTGGATTTGAATCCTGGCTTCACTGCTTTCTTATTTTTGTAATCTGGGGTAAATTCTTTCACCTCTTCACTCCTGCCTTTCTTCAGGCTGTGAAATAGAGATAATGATAACATTTACTTCACAAGTTGTAAGAATTGGATGAGTTAACAAATATGAAACACTTAGAACCTTGCTGAGCACAATGAGACACTGATAAAGACCATGATGATTGTTTTCACCACAGAGGGATAAAAATTTATCAAGAAGTATAATGAGCCCTTTAGAAGTAGAACTTTGGAAGTATCATTTTGTCATCTGCCATATAACTGAGTTTAGTAAATTGACAGTTTCTACTCTTCCAAAATATATGCTTAATAGATGTGTATATGTGTGTGTGTGAGGTGTGAATGAATGTGTGTATGTGTGTGTGTGTGTGTGTGTGTAGGTATATATATCTGTATATGCATGCATAAATATTTTCTAAAACTTATCTCTTGCTGCAGATGTGAATATAATTAAGTGAATGAAACTTGCTTTATTCAGTAGCCTCAAAAGGGAATGACAAATGTCTTAAATTAGATTAAACTTTAATCTTTAATCATGATGAACAATGCCATTACTCTGTCTCATAGAAAAACTCTGTTATAGTAGAAGATTTAATTATTCAACTTTAATGGCTAATTATAAGCTTCAAAATTTACATTTTTTATTTCAAAAATGACAAATAAGACAATCAGCAGACAGGACAAGTTTGGGTTTGTTACAATGCATATAAATGCTACTGAACTGCCTATTTATCTCTTAGTTTAATTGTGTGTTTATTCAGTGCATGATGTGGTGTGCTGTTTAGCCCAAATCATTATGACCCTTGTCTTTACTCCAATTCTGCTTTATAATTATCACCAGCAACATGGTAAAAGATCTCAGATATGCACCAGTTTTAAAAATAATAAACAAGAAGGGCAAAGATTTTGTGATTTAAAGATAAGTTTAAATACTGGCTTTTTTCATTAGAAATGTCTACAGGGAAGTAAAAACATACACGATGTATAATAATTTACCTGAACTTTAGCTAATAACTCCCTTTGAGCCAAATCCAGATTTTCTGATATAGTAGAGCCAGTGCATTTATTGATTCATTCAAGCACTTGCTTTCAAAATTAATTATATTACTATTTATTGAGCACATACCATATGCTGATACTTGACTGGTTCTGAGGAGAAGTGGTGATCAAATAATATTAGATTTCCATTCTCTTAATGTTTAATGTCTTTTCAAAAAGACAGCAAATAATTATGCAGAGTAGCTGCAATTGTGGTAAGTACCCTGAAGGATAAATACTACGTGATATGAAAGCACTGAACAAGTCCGGCAGGACAAGACCCGGCGGGGAAAAGCATTCTTAGTGTGGGAGAAAAAAAAATGCTTCTGCTACATTGTCTCAAGAGACTTTAACCTGGCTCAAGGGAACTGACATTTGATGCGAGTAAAATTCATAAGTTTATTTTTGTTCTTTCACTATGTTTCCCTAAACCTGATTTGAAAACCATGCCAGCTTTTAAGGTAATAAGAAGTAGGACTTAAGCCAAAAATAAATATTGTTCTTAATGAACGCACTATCATTTTTATGCTCTTGTATTTAAAATGTGTTACATAGGAATGTTACTTATGGAATTCAAAATTTATCTAGTAATTCCTTGTGGGGTTTTATTTTGTAGAGCATGCGAAGGAGTAAATAATTCATTCAAGGCCTTTTGCATAATACAGTGTTAAATATAAGACCCTAATCAGAATAAACTTTTCCCACATTTTGACAATGAAGTGAAAAGTATTTTAAGACGTATAAAATGCTAAACTACAACAGTATGAGAATGACAATATGCTATCTTCTCAACAAAACAGTATATGTAATTTCCTTCTAAAAATAACTGGTAGCTAAACTTTAAAACACTGTAAGTAGCAAGGGATTAAGGTGTGGAGGAAGCTTGATTTAGGAGAATGGAAACAAGAATTATTAGAATTCAATTCTTGAAAACACTTCCAGATTGAAAACATCTGAACGTCCTTGATGAACTGCTCTCAGACTGATTTTCACAAAATCATTTACAGGATCCTGACATAGCTGAAGAAATGTTTGAAACCACTGAATTGACATGTCCCCTCTAACTCAGACTCTAGCATTATATGATTTTATATATAATAGGAATAAAAAACTATTAGAATATATATATATATATATACACACACACACACATATATGTGTATATATGTACATATATGTGCTATAAAGATATATGTATACATCAGTATATACATAAGTTTACATTATATATACATATATTCCAATGTATACAATATTTTATATATAATATTATATATGTAATAACATATACACACATATATCTATATGTTCAGGTGTAGTAACAGCCATAAAAATTACAGCTGTTTTGCTGACTTTTAGAAAAACATCTTTTTACGTCTTTTATTGGTTATGGAAGGCAAGATATATTTACAAAACTTTGAAAGGAGTTTGACCAAAAAAGAAATATTAAGAAGGAAAGATGAATAAAATAACATGTTGTAGTCATCACAGATCAAGTATTAACTTTATAATATTTAGAGCATATAGATATCTAGGTTGAATTATAAAATATATAAGACACTGACTTAAGATAACAGAAAACTTAGATAATCAGACCAAAATATCTAATAACAAAAACGAGAAAATCTAGACATTTAATAGAATCTGCCAGAAGTTATCAAAGACTGACACTGTGGTGAGAAAGAGCAGGCCAAGAAGTAGGCCTGACATTTCTACTTATTGGTATAGAAACCAAGTGATAAACTGGGCAGCATTTTTTAGTTTCATGGATCTAAGCCACAAAAGTTGAAGCACAGGGCTCATGAAGAATGTGATGTCTAGCAACCCACCTTCTATGTGTAGTGGTAAGGCAAAAAACAGTGCTCAATAAATAAACAATAATTTAGTATGCAACAGTCCTTGCACAAACCATAGCTAAACTTCAAATCATCTGGATCTACTCCAAAATTTTAAGCATTGAAATTGAATTATAATGATACCACATTGTTAGTGGTGTCAGTGCCAAACAAACTAAACCCTTCCTGGAGCAAAGTAATATTGTTCTTACTCTAGAAAATCTAATTCTGTTCAAACAAACTATTCAGTACAAAATTAAAAATTTGAGCCATGAATATAACAAGCAACATGATATAAAATCAGCAAAACAACTAACAGTGGAAGCAGTGGCTCCAGAAATTAAAATAATCAGAGAGAGATTTTAACATAAGGTTATCAGTATGTTAGGGAGATAAAAATTAGGGCAGAAAATTAAAGCACACAGCTGGAATTGGAGCACAGTGGAAAAAAGCCAAACATATAGAAATGAAAAATATAGTAACTGAAATTATGAAGGTAGTAAGTGAGATCACAGCATTGATAAGATAATTATGAAACTCAAAAATAAAATTAGAAGAAAATAAGTAGAAGCAAAAGCACAAAGAAGCAAAAAAGATGAAATAAAGAAAGAGCCACATGGCAAAAATATCTAACATACATATAATTGGCATTCCAGCAAAAAAAGGAAAGAAAGAGAGTAGAATCAATATACAAAGTTGTGACTAAATATTTTCAAATTTAATAAAACATCAAGCTACACATTTGGCAAGCATATTCTAGAAATTTAACTACAGGTTCGATAAATTCATACTTAGAAATATCATATAAAATGTACAGAAAACCAAAGACAACAACAACAACAACAACAACAACAACAAAACAATACTCAAACTAACCAGAAAAACAGAGATAGATTACAAAGAGTAATGTACAAGTGACTTTTATGTGAAAAATCGAAGCCAAATACAATGGCATGACACATTCCTAGTGGTGAAAGAAAATAATTACCAGAAGAAAATGCCATACTAATAAAAATACATTTTAAGAAATAAAGAGGAAGAAAGAAATATTCTGTTCAAAAACTCAAGAACAATATATTATAGTACAGACATTGTACTAAAAGAAATATCATAATAAAGATATTCTTCATCCAAAACAAATTTTAAATGTTATGCAAAGTTAAAGATTCGGGAAAGAATAAAAAGAAACAAAAAATAATGGTAAATGTGTGATAAACATAAATAAATACTGACCGGATAAAATAATATTTATAATAGAATATTAATGATAGAGTATTCATTAGTATTAAAAATAAATTTAAAATCATAAAAGTAGTAAATAAAACTAAAACATTATAAGGTTTTAGTGTTAGCTGAAAAAGGAAAGTGTTGACAATGAATGTTAGATTTTAATTAACCAAGGACATGTAATCTGTATCAGCACTAAAATAATAATAAAATAATGTATTATTTATAAAGTAAAAAGGAAAGCAAATTATTAATAAAAAATACAGAATCCTCCTAAAAGAAGTTAAGAACACCATGAACATTGATTATAAAACTGTCAGAAATAGAAAGTACTCACTAACATGGTAAATATTAGCATTTTACTGATTACTAGTATTAGCAATCACACTGAAAGTAATTGCTTTGGACAATAGGTGGATTTTACAAATAACATTATGTTCTGGAAATAAAGCTATATTTTATGTGTAAGAGATACTTGTAAATTATAAGTAAACTGAAGAATATAGAAGACATACCATACAAATATGAACTAAAATAAAGGTGATTCAGCTATAGTAATATTGGTCGGGGGAGACACTTTAAGAAAAAGGAGTATCAGTGGTAAATAGAGACAATTAAAATATTTACAGATTTCACTCACACTGAAAATATACGAGTTTTAAATTCTAAATTTTTAATACATGAATTAAATGACACAAATATAACACATATATGATTTTACATGTGTGTGTGTAATTTACAAACTGCTTGTATGGTAAAAACTAAATCAAGAATCTTACTAGAAATTTCTAAGATGCTTCTATCTATAACTCATAAAAGGGGAAGATAATAACTCAGTAAATATTTAGAATATTTGAGCAATAAGATTAAAACAATATTTGAACAAAACTGCTTAAAGGCTACATGGAATATAGTTGGAAAATTATGGAATCTGCATTATTTTCAAGCACATATTAAATATGTTTAAATGTTGAACATTTGCTGAAATTTAAGGCAAGTCTTCAAGAATGTTCAAAGGGTTGAAATCACAGTTTATATACTCATGATAATAAAATTAAGTTAGCAACTAATAATAATAAAAATAATTATAATTTATGAGTCAGAGATATAATAAAAACTAGGAAAAATCTAATGATCAAAATAATTTTACATATTTAAATGCTATTATATAAAAATGTGTACTTTAAAACACCTGTGTCAGAAAATAAGATAGCCTTGAAATTAATGATCTTGTCATTCATTTCAAAAACTTTAATAAAAAGACACATTAAATGTAAAAATGAAGAAAATAATACAGAAAACTACAGAACATAATTTTTAGAAAACAAATATACACTAGAGAATAAATAAACCAGAAGACATTTTTTGACAAAATAAATAAAGCTATTTTAAGATTTTTCAAGAAAATATAAATGATATTCTCTCTTGCTTCAAATATAAAGAATAATTGATAGATAAGTAGCTAGATTAACAAAGATAAAAAGAGAAGCTTCAAGTGAACACAGTCAAAAATAATAAAGGTGACATTACAACACATATCACAGAAATACAAAAGATAATCAGCATAAAGTTTCAGGATACAAAATTACCATACAAATACTACTTACATTTCTGTAAATCAACAACGTTCAAGTTGAGAACAAAATTGAGAATTCATTGCATTTACAACCACACACACAAACACAGAAAAAACAAAACATAGGAAAACATTTAACCAAGGAGGTGAACAATGTCTATAAAACAACAACAAACACAGATGAAAGAAATTATAGATGATACAAACAAATGGATAAACATACCATGCTCATGAATAGGAAGAATCAATATTGTTAAAATGATCACATTGCCCAAAGCAATCTGTAAATTCAACACAATTTCTATCAAATTACTAACAATTTTGCACAGAATTAGAAAGAACAATTTTAAAATCCATATGGAACTGAAAAAAAGCTTGAATATCCATAGCAATTGTAAGCAAAAAGAACAAAGCTAGAGGCATCACATCACCTGACTTAAAACTACACAATAAGGCTATAGTAACCAAAACAGTATGGTACTGGTACAAAAAAAGACACATAGATAAATGGGACAGAATGGACAACCGAGAAATAAAGACACATACCTAAAACGAACTGATTTTCAAGAAGTCAAACAAAGGAAACAGTGGGAAAGGACACTATATTCAACGAATGGTACTGGGAAAACTTGCTAGCCAAATGCAGAAGAATGAAATTGGACCTCTATCTTTCATCATATACCAAAATTAACTCAAGATGGATTAAATACTTAAATTTAAGACCTGAAACTGTAAAAAAATCCTAGAATAAAGCCAAGGAAAAACTTTTGGACATTGGACTAGGGAAAGAATTTATGACTAAGTCCTCAAAAGGAAATAACAAAAAGAAAAATGGACACATGGGACTTAAACTACAAAGCTTCTGCACAGCAAAATAAATAATCAACAAAGTAAACAGATTACATACAGAAGAGAATAATCTAAAGGGAGACAATATTTGCGAACTATGCATCTGACAAAGGGCTAATATCAAGAATCTAAAAGGAACTCAAACAACTCAACAAAAAAAGTTAAATAACCCTGTTTTAAAGTGGGGAGAAAATATGAATAGACATTTTTCAAAAGAAGACACCTACAACTATCTGATCTTCAACAAGACTGACAAAAAGAAGCAATAAGAAAAGGATTCCCTGTTTAATATGTGGTGTTGGGAGAACTGGCTAGCCATACACACAGAGTTGAAACTGGATCCCTTTCCTATACCATGTAGAAAAATAAACTCAAAATGGATTAAAAACTTAAATGTAAAACCCAAAATTATAAAAACCTAGAAGAAAACCTAGGCAATACCATTCAGGGCATAGGCATGGGCAAAGATTTCATGGTGAAGACAGTAGAAGCAATTGCAACAAAAGAAAAAATTGACAAATTAGATCTGATTAAACTAAAGAACTTCTGTACAGCAAAAGAAACTATCAAAAGAGTAAACAGAAAACCTACAGAATGAGAGAAAAATTTTGCAATGTATCCATCTGACAAACGTTTAATAGCCAGCATCTATAAGAAACTTAAATAAATTTACAAGATAAAAACAAACAACTCCATTATAAAGTGGGCAAAGGATATGAACTGACACTTCTCAAAAGAAGATATTGATGCAGCTAACAAACATATGAACAAAAGTTCACATCACTGGTCATAAAAGAAATGCAAACCAAAACCACAGTGAGATACTATCTCCCAGTCTGAATGGCTATTATTAAAAAGTTAAAAAACAGTGAATGCTGGCAAGTTTGTGGAGAAAAAAGAACACTTTTACACTGTTGCTGGAAGTATAAATTAGTTCAACCATTGTGGAAGATAGTGTGATTCCTCAAAGACCTAGAGGCAAAAATACCATTTAACCCAGCAATCCCATTGCTGGGTATATACTCAAAGGAATACAAATTGTTCTATTATAAAGATACATGCACGCATGTATTTACTGCAGCACTACTCACAATAGCAGAGACATGGAATCAACCTAAATACCCATCAGTGGTAGACTGGATTAAGAAAATGTGTTACATATACACTATAAAATACTATGCAAACATAAAAGTGAACGTGATCATGTCTTTTGCAGGGCCATGGATGGAGCTGGAAGCCATTATCTTCATCAAACTAATGCAGAATCAGAACACCAAATACCATGTTCTCACTTATAAATGGGAGCTGAATGATGAGAACACATGGACACATAGGGGGAACAATACACATCAGGGCCTGTCATGGGGTGGGAATGGGAGAAGGGAGAGGATCAGGAAAAATAGCTAATGGAAGCTGCATTTAATATGTAGGTGATGTAATGACCTGTGCAGCAAACCACAATGGTACACATTTACCTATGCAACAAACCTGCACATCCTGCGCATGTACCCCACAACTTAAAAGTTAGAAATTTTTTAAAAGAATAAAATCATGTCATTTGCAGCAAGATGGATGAAGCTGTGTGTCATTATCCTTAGAGAAATGATTCAGAAGCAGAAAGTTAAAGGTTGCCTGTTCTCACTTATAAGTTGGATCTAAACAATAGGTACACACAGATTTATAGAGTGGAATAACATATGCGAAGATTTCAAAAGATGGAAGGATGGGAGGGAGGTGAGAACTGAAATACTTCTTATTGGGTACAATGTACATTATTCTGGTGATGGGTGCTCAAAAAGCCCAGATTTTACTACTACCTAATATTTCCATGTAACACAACTGCACTTGTGCCTCAGATTCATGAAAATTAAAAACAAATAAATCAAAAAAAGTCAATGTCGTTTCTACATTCTAGTAACGAAAATGTAGAATTTGTATAGTGTGTGTAAATGAAATCATAGAGTGCATAACTATTATTTTGTGTGTAGTAGCTTTCACTTGCTGTTATGTTTATATGATCACATCATGCATGTGGCTGCAGTTCGTCCATACTGCATTATATAAATATCTAAAAAATATTTTCATATTCTACTGTTATTTGGGTTTTCTATTTTATGACTTGTGAAAAATTCCATTATGAACATTCCTTTATATAGTTCTTAGTATCCTACCTGGTAAATACCACAAATGGAGCATTAACCAATGGGTACATGTGAACATAAAGATGGAAACAATAGAACTGGGGACTCCAAAAGTAAGGAGTGTGGAAGTGGGGTGAGAGCTGAAAAGTAGGATCTCTTACATACAATGTTCACTGCTGGGATAATGGGTACACTAGAAGCCCGATCCCTATCAGTACGCACTATACCCATGTAAGAAACATCTACATGTACTCCCTGAATCCAAAATAAGTAAAATTATACTCAATTTTACAAAGAAGAATAGAGTGATTAAGTATGGCCATGGATTCAAGAATAGACAAAATTTTAAAACCTAGTGAGAATACTCATGCATATAATGATATATGATTTAAAGCAAAGGTGGCAGAGCTGAGCAGAGGAGGAAGAACAAGCAGACCGTTTTCAAAAACTCATGCTTGGACATTTAGAAATCTGTCTAGAAAAAAAAAAGATTGGAAGCTACTTCATATCACTCAGATAACAACAAATTCATGCACATTATAGACTCTTATGTGAAGCGTTAGAACATAATGCTTTTAGAAGATAAAATAAGCAAATATCTTCATGTCATGATTCCAGAGAAACATTTATTAAACCGGACAAAAAGCATGCTAACAATCAAGGGAAAATCTTTCCAATTTGGGTACATTCAAATTACTAACTTTTAAAAAGAACAACAGTGAGAGAGTGAGAAGGCAAGCCACATATCAAGAAAAAAATATAACCCTGTAACTGAAAATGAGTTTGTATCCATATTTTGTAAAGAACTACAAATCAATAAGAAAAACATAAAAGGCAGATTTTCCAATAAGAGAGAGAGAGAGAAGACTTGAACAGGCACTTTATATAAACGGATACTGAATAGCTCGTAAATATGAAAATGTAACCATCTCAAGAGAAGTAAGAAAAATACACATTAAAACCACTGCCCGCTAAACAGATACAATGAAAAAGACCAATAATACCAACTGCTGTCAAGGAGTAAAGCTACAGGAACTTACATGTACTGATGATGAGACAACTCTTTGGGAAAGAATTTGGTATTGTTTACTAAAGTTTAATAAGCTTTACCCATGCATTCTCTACGACCAAGCTATTTTGCTTCTATACTGCATTATACAAATATATTAAAATCATATATTTATTCAGCATGACACTCTCTTTTAAGCAGTAATCATTAGAATTACATATCACAGAAGATTAAAACTATGAAATCATAGAAACATTTTATTCTGAATAGTTACTAAATGTGTATTTACTTGGTAAATGTTCCCTACCACTAAGAATATTTTATAATTATGTCTGTGCAAGAGAGTGTAGGAGGCATTCTTTTGAATTAAGTGTCGCTCTGCAAGACCCCATTTATAGAATGGAAGCTTGCAGATTACTGTTTTGCTAATCTCCCAAATCTATAATTCTGTATTCAATAAATGCTAGTTTTACACTCCTTTGCTCCAGGTACTTAAATAATCGCTTAAGCTTTCACTACATGTGAGTTGACAAAACTCACCACTTTGCAGTGTATTGTGCCTAGCTAAGGACGCCTGTAGCTGAAAATATCTGCGAGTAATTCTCCTGCCAGATAACAGCAATTGCTGGTATTGCCTTTCCATACTAATGTGGGAGCAGCTTGTGTTACAGGCTAGTGATACTGTGGTATTTTAAAAAATGTATTCTTTCTTTAATCTCATGCTCTTTGCTTTTGCTCTTATTCCTAAAATTCTAAAATGGACTATGGCAGTTAGCTGCTAGTTGTAGTCCCTAACCTCAGCTGCTTTAGTCACTTTAGATAGTGACTAGTCACTTTACCAAGGAAGAAAACCTTTTTGTGATCTTCACATTATGAAGCATGTTTTCAATAATGTTTTTCTAAAAAAGGATGGGAGAATACATCTTACAAAGACGTAACACAGGAAAGACCAGATGTCAAGAAAAATAATAACAATCTGATTACTAAAGGTTTCTATAAATATTTGACTGTCTTAATTAATCCTCCACCCTCACTCTCCAAAATTTAAGCTAAGGGGCAGATAAAGTTTTTTAGAGGCCGAAGTACTAAAGAGTGGAAATTTTCATCTGACCTCAGTGTACAAAAATGTCTTCTGGATTTTTCCCTCCGATTTACAATGTCTATGTTTAGAAATCTGGCTGTGGAATGACTTTGCAAAATAGCACTCTGAAAAATCACATAGTCAGTGCTTAGGCAATTCACACTGGCTCTTATCTAGGACAAGTGTTTAAGGTTTGTTTTTTTTTTTCTTAATTCAAAGTCATTTTTCTAGGTTGAAAGCACTCTTTAGTCTCCATAGTAATCTTTTGACTACTCAATAACATAATCTTAAATAACTTCATGTTTGTTCTGAAATAAAAGATCCTGCTGTCTTTCTTATTACTTGAACACTTGGAAGAAATGGAAAAAAATGTTCCAGAATACTTCCATGATTCTATGACTAAAGGATGAAAGCTCTTCGACAAAAATTCCCGCTTCTCATGTCAGGGCTCTGCGGGAAAAGAAAAAAATCTGGGAACAAGTTCTAATGGATATCATGGCCCTTTTTCTGAAAACAGTTTAATATCCAAAGTAGAATAGGGAGTAGCCTACCTAATATTAATATTTGATATACAAATAAATTATACACATGCTTTATATTCATTCATATATCTACGTTATATATATATACATTTATATATATATATATATATATATATATATACTTTATATTGAGAATATGTAACCACTATGTAAGCACAGTATATAAAACATTTTGCAAGTATATTAATTATACATTTGCAATTATATTAAGGACTAGGAAGGACTAAACTCTAGAAGTTTACCGAGATAAATTGAAGCAAACATGCAGGTGAACATTTTTTTGTACTCTTATTAATATGAAGAGATCATTACCTGCCATGCCTCATAATAATAAATCCCATATGTAAGTGTTTGTATTAGACCTACAAGTCTCTTGAAGCCTGACTCATGCATAACAGGGATCTTGATTGATAATGTGAAAGGAAAATAAATTCTTAGGACCCCAAACTTACTATGCCAAAGGGAAAAGTTAATCTTGGGAACTGAGTCACACAAAAATTGCCTTCATTTTGTTCCCAAAGCCATAACTGTAATTCACGTACTTACTTGTATTATGTAATATCTAGATTTACCGAGAACAAGACTAATGCATAATTGACATTTCCTCTACCCACCTCATTTCACTTGTAAAATGCAGACTCACTGAGCACTAATCAGAGCCTCACAAGAAAATAACCGCTTGCCTCGCTGTCTACCCTCCCTTCTTTATTTTTTCTTTCTTCTTTCTCATGTGTTCTTTCCCTTTAAATATCAAAGGTTCCATAATCCTCTTAGAAAAAGGCATAGGACACACATCTTATATTGATTTGTGTTTCTTTTTCCTGGGTTTGTTCTTAATATTGGCAAAATACACCTCTAAATCGATTGAGATGTGCCTCAGTCACTTTTTGGTTTACGATAAGGAGACTAATGTCTTTAGTTAATGACAGGGAGGAAACCACAGCTCAGTGGTGAGGGAATAGCAAGACGGTAAATTCTAATGGTGCTAGCTTCAAAGTAGCAGTGGCTCTTTCTAGCAAAGAAAGATAAAATAATAGTTTCCAAAAAAAGCAGCTCGCAAAGAGGCTGTTGACTCAAACTGTTACCTTAGAATACTTCATTCTGAGAATGCAGTCTTCATGAGATAGCCAAGTTTAGTTAAGATTTGAAGTTAGAAAAGATATTCAGAAAGGAGGATGAACATACAGGGCTGATCACTCATTTGCAATTTTGAGAACACAGACTTGGATAGCACAGGAGAAGTGCACAGATCAGTGCACCATAAAGGTAAGACTTCCGCTGATAATAGTGACTACAAAAATTCACCAGAGCCTAAATTAAATGAGCACGGGGCCACATTGGAGTTTGTCCTGATAAGCCTCTATAGTGATTGCAAAAATGTACCAGAGCCTAAATGAAATGAGCGCAAGCCCATGTTGGAGTTTGTTCTGATAGTCTCTTAGAGGACAGTGGGCATTCATTCTAGTAAGAGTAAGGTGGCATCTGTAAGATGGCTTATGAGGCAGTTCCTCCCTGACACAGTGTATCTCACAATGACTGGAAATAGGATGGGGGATGAAAGTCAATAAATAAACTGGTGTTTACAGATAGACAAGCTCAAGAGAGCACTACTAACAAAATTACGGGGCATAAACAAACCTGGCAGCATCCAGAGACTTCAAATAGTTAGGTATGGCTGCAGTGAAGCCAGTAGAGAGGGTTCCTTTGAGAGACAGAGCTAGAGATTGTCAGAAGTGGCCATGAAGGGCCTTGTTGGTCACATCAAGACAATTTTTCTGAAACAGTGGTCTAAAGGCCACTTCCACCTAAAGCACCTTGAGTTCTTATTAAATATGCAAACTTTCAATTCCATCTCCATTCTTAATAAATAATAATTTCTGAAAAACATGGCCTGTAAATTGGCCCCTTACACGGAAACAAGGGAGTATTACAAAGGCTACCTAAAAGCACATTTTTTGGCATGTAATTTCACAGGCAAAGGGAGAAAATGAAAAGTGTTTGGAAGAGGAGTATCATCATCATCATCCTATTTTTATAATTCTATATGAAAAAGTACATGGTGTACATGTAAAACTATTGACTTTTAATGGACTTTATAAGTTTTAATTTAAAATAAAATGTAGGCATGGATACTTTTATTACATTTTGCTTTTACCAACTATTTTATCTTACTCATTCTAAATATGCCAAATATGAAAATACTGATAGTAACTGGCTGTGAAGTTGAGATTATTAGTGATCTCCTTTTTCATTATATTTGGTATTTTCTCCACCTGCTTATGAAATTATCTTACTTAAATAATAGAATAAATATTTTATATGTGATAAAAATTAAAGAAAAAGCAAAATGTTTTTAATCTAATGTAAGCAAATGCTGGATCAGCTACATTCAAATAAGAGTGAGATAGTAAAGATGAAAAATTATTGAATGAAAAAAGTAAGGTCATTTTACATAAATGAAACTAAAGTCTAAAAATTTTAAGGGCAATTAAATCACATTACATAAAGGAAATTAATAAGAAAGTTATAGAAATATATTTGTTGTAGGTAACACTTTAATATAATGTTCTATAGATTACAAAAATGAAAATTTAAATAAGACAAAATTTAATTAAAAGAATTAATCAGCTGGGCGCGGTGGCTCACGTCTGTAATCCCAGCACTTTAGGAGGCCGAGGCGAGTGGATCACGAGGTCAAGAGATCGAGACCATCCTGGTCAACATGGTGAAACCCCGTCTCTACTAAAAATACAAAAAATTAGCTGGGCATGGTGGCGCATGCCTGAAATCCCAGCTAATCAGGAGGCTGAGGCAGGAGAATTGCCTGAACCCAGGAGGTGGAGGTTGTGGTGAGCCGAGATCGTGCCACTGCACTCCAGCCGCCTGGCTAATGAGAGTGAAACTCTGTCTCAAAAAAAAAAAAAAAAAAAAACCAGAAAAAAAAAAAGAATTAATCAATATAGTGAATGTTTTCCTCTACAAATAGAGTTTTTCCATTTCCTTAGGCCACCAAGGTATTGATCATTTGTTTGTGAACTCTATCATTTAGAGTCTTGGCAGGAAACAAATTGCACACAAATGATGGCTAATTTGAAAACAGTTTTTAAAATAGGCTGTTTACAAAGAAAAGGTTAAGATACAGAGAAACTACAGGGAGGATGCAACATCCAGGAGCTAGTTCTAGATTCCTGAAAAGGTGAGGGAAGGGAGCCTGCAAAACCCTGAAGGAACTACCAGAAAATATTGTAACCTTCAAAAACGGGAAGGAGCCAAGGGAATAAATACCTTAATCACTATCTTTCATTTCTTTTGTCTCCAGAGGAGCTTACTCCTTGCTCGTCTGTGACTGAAGACAGTCAGCAGCCAGTGGGCTCAGAGGACCGACCATGGGTTAGGACCATACAAACCAGCCTCCTGTGAGACATGTAATGTAGAAAAGTGTGCAGATTTGATCTGTGAGCTTAAACAGAAGATAGCAAGCATCATCACAAGGAAAAAATTCCAAGATGAAAATAAAATAGATGAACTTTATTCTCTAATCATAAACATTTCAATTTACTTCTAATTTAGCTAGACTTACTGAACTAGATGAAAATCATTGTCACTCTCATACCAGAACCATAAGGAAAAAAATTGGGTGTAGTATGTAGAAAAAGACTGAATGCATACACATGTTAAAATGATGTCTTGGCTGATCTCCTCCTTCTGTTACTCTGTCAGTGGGAAAACTGAAGAACAAAGCCATCATGTAACTCCCATAACCAGGTTCTGAAACTGGAGACTTCCCCGATTCCCCTGGCAGGACTTGTGACAAGACAAGGGTGCCGCCAGCTTGGTCACCAGCCCTGCAGCTCAAACCCCTAGGGGGAGCATGCAGATGGGCAAGCACAGAAGCCCGTGGGAGTGCTTTTAGGCTCTGACCCCAGTGTCTAGGAGTGGGTGTCTGTGATTCCCCAAGCCCAAGAGGAAGCGCGTTACCAAGCTTTATCAGATTTGTGGTGTGCAAACGGTTTCTGCGTTCATCAGCTCAATGGACCCTCTGCCTTATCGCAAGAACAGGGGGCCGGTGTGACAGCTTTCTCTGAGTCCTTCCCCAGTGTACCAGAAGAACTGAATCATGTGTGAGCTAGAAGGTTGAGTGCAAGGTTTTATTGAGTGGTGGAGGTGGCTCTCTGTGAGGTGGACGTGGAGCTGGAATTGGGGACTGCAGTAGGAAGGTGGTCTTCCCCTAGAGTTGGGCCACCCAGTGTCCGGACTCTTCTCCACCTGCTCCCTGCTGAACTCCCCTGGCCCAGTCCCTCATCTTCTTTTTCTCTGCCTCACTGTTCTGCCATGGCTTGGTCTGCTGGTCCCGATGTTCATCTGCTTGTGTTTGTGCCCGCTAAAAGTCTCTGGGTTATATGAGGGCAGGATGGAGGTGTAAATGCCTTCTCTGTCCCCACTATATGTTACCTCTGCAGTAGAAAACATAAAAATATTGATATATTTACTTCTATACCTTGCTAATTAGAGTATGGCTGAATTTATTACCTCAATTATTTCATGTTGCTTAAACAAAACTTAGAGATACTAAAACAATATCAGGGCCATGCAAAGTGGCTCATTCCTATAATCCGAGCACTTTGGGAAGCTGAGGAAGATAAATTGCTTGAGGACAGGAGTTCGACACCGATTGGCCAACATGATGAAACCCCATCTCTACTAAAAATCAAAAAAAAAAAAAAAAAAAGTAGGTAGGCATGTTGTCACGTGCCTGTAATCCCAGCTACTCAGGAGGGTGAAGCACAAGAATCACTTGAACCCAGGAGGCAGAGATTGCAGTTAGCTGAGATCCCACCACTGCACTCCAGCTTGAGCAACAGAATAAGCCTCTGCCTCCAAAAACTAAAACTAAAACTAAAACTAAAATAAAATAAAACAATATCAGGTTAACTATTTTGTGCTTAATACATAGTATTTGCCTGTTATCATAGTGCTTATGAACAACTTTGAAAATTATTCTTTGATTGTCATGAACAAATTTAAAGTTTGTTTTTCTTTCCCCTAAATATGAAATAATCATTAGCCTAAATATGAGATATCACAAATATAATTGAATTTCCTAAATTAGAGCTTGAAGATCAATTATCTGTATAGAGTGTATGAAATTGATCAGGTATAAAACAATAGATGCTGAATTTCTAGAGTTATAATCAATTCCACACCTACATAGTTACATTGCATCTTAAAGACTATTGACAGGCATAACAAAATTTCTAAAAAACATATGTCTGTGGATGGAATGTAGCCTTGAGACCACCAGTTAGAGATATCTACTGGACAGAATAATTTGAAAATGTATTAATGAAAGTTCAAGCAAGTAATTTCAGTCACTTAAAAAGCAAACTCTCTTCCTATAATGGGTAGAAAACTAATAAAAATAATTGCACATGATTTATAAAGTTATGAAAATCATTATATTATTCACAGAAATATGTTATAAAGTCAAGGTTGCATACAAATATAAAATTGCATGCATTACTTCACAAGAAAACTTATAAAATAAAGTAATATTTTAAGACAATAGAAAAGAATCTGTTAATGCTTCCAGAAAAGACAAATAAAAGAAAGGAAGCAGAAATTAATGAGATTCGTTTAGAATTTGAAAAATAAAGAGTGAGAAAATTATTATTTGCCAGTACTATTTGCCTTTTTAAGGTACAAAAGCAATATTCAGTAAAATTTATTAGAAGGAAAAAAATACAGGTAGCTCCCTGGTTACAAAATAAATGTTCACAAATTAAAATGTATTTATATACTGAATAATCTCAGAAAATTTAATGGAAATAAAATACTGTGTGGAAGGGATTTTTTTTTTTTTTTTTTTTTTTTTTTTTTTTTTTTTGAGACAGGATGTCACCCAGGCTGGAGAGCAGCAGCTAGATCATGGCTCATTGCAGTCTCCACCACTGGGCTCAGTGATCCTCCCACCTCAGACTTCCCAGTAGATGGGACTACAGGTGTGCATCACCATGCCCAACTAATTTTTTGTATTTTTTGTACATATAGGGCTTTGCTATGTTGCCGAGGCTGGCCTTGAACGCCCAGGCTCAAGTGAGCCAGCCACCTCTGCCTCCCAAAGTGCTGGGATTACAGTCATAAGCTACTGTCCCCAGCCAAATATTGTATTTTAAAACGCTACCAAGTTATTTAAAATGATTTGTAACCATCTTAACAAGAAATATAGGAAACATATATAAATAACTAAAATATTTGCTACAAAGTCTTAAAGGGACCTATAAAGTGGGAAACAGAGACTTACTTTCTTAAAAATAAAACCATATTATAAAAATTATTCTCAATAAATATTTATAAATATTTAATGTACTTGCAAATAAAATTCCCAAAGATACATGCTTTTACTTACTTTGAAGTCTATCAGGAAGGAATAAACAGAAAAGCAAATACTTTTTTATTTCTGGAACAGTGAAGAATGAGACAATTTTATCTCTTCAAAATATTAAAGTGTAATTTAAAGAAAAAATAATCAGGCTTCTGGTTATAGTGAAGTAAACATATGTATTTTCCTCTGCTTATTTCTAAACTCCTCGAAATAACGTAAAAATGTGTTACGTTTTGTTTTCTTTTGTCACAAAGTTCAGGAAGAAAAGAGACTAGAAGAAGAGAAAATAGAAACAAAATCTGAGATGTTAAAAACAGATGAGTGGTAAATAACTTAGAAGACCCCAGAAAACTGAATCGTAAGCAGGCACTGGAGTAAATTCTATTACATTGCAGAAACGTCTGAAGCCTGAAGATGGATGGCATCATGTAGCTCTGGAAGTATGGGTAAAATTAGGGCTAATGGATCAGTTAAAAGTGCAACTAACAAGTTACACCTCTGAGCACTCACACTGATTCTGAGCAGAGTAGTCCCTCCCATTCATCTCTCTTGCTATGGATGGAGAATTTTTTCTTGTGAAAATCACAGAATTCTGACCTGGGAACCACTAGCACAGTTGAGAGTAAGAGTCCCGCACTTATGGCAAACAGGAGCCTCAGTGAACCTTTACCCACTGAAGTATTAAAACATCTGGTATGATTTCCTCACATACAGCTGCCATAATGTTGGCATTTTATACCTCTAGATAGTTCACTGAAAAATTATTTTTTGGAAAATCTAACCAGCCCAAGAAAAACATTCTATTAAGAAAGATACATCGGGGTCAAAGTAATCCTTCTAAAACTATGTTCCACGGGAGAATTAATCCTTAATTCTTTAGGGCTTCTGTCATACACAAAGAATTAACCTATCTTTTCTCCATTTAGAATGAAACTAGCTATATAGCTTCCTTTGAAATTAAAAAAAAAAAAAGTCACTCAAATAATACTCTGTAGCACTTACTTCTCTCCTAGAAACCTAGTGAGATAGATAGAACTTACCATGAAGTCTACAAAGCTCATTCATTCATAGACTGTGTAAATCAGCTCCATGTCCTCTCAAATATAAAAAATAGGGAAGAATGAGTGTGTCTGAGGAAGTCCTCTAATATAAGAAATGGCCAAGACAAGCGAATATGCAAAGAAGAAAACAATACTTAGTAAAACATACTATGTAAGATTCCTAAAACATTTCATCTATGAAACAAAAGCAAGGTGCTTTAATAAATGAATATTAGAGAAAAAAGAACATTTAGAAATTATAAACATGTTGGCAGAAATGATAAAACAATGGAACGATTGGAAGATAAATTAATATGATATGCTGGGAAGAAGGTCAAAATTTTAAAAATGAAAAAAAGTAGTAAAAATATTTTTAAAGCTCACTTCGGTAGATCCAAGATGTAAATCAGAGTTTAAAAAAATTGGAAAAGGGAATCATCAAAGAAATTTTTCAGAAGTAGGATTATAAATTTTTACTTTGAAATGAGCTATTGTGTACTCAACACAATGGGAAAAAAATAAACTCACACACCCTCAGAATAATTTAAAATGTAAGGTATATCCTCATAAAAATTTAAAATTTAAGATACATAGATGAAAAATAAAACAAGTATCATACAAAGAGTAATGAATCATAATGTTGACAGCAACACTGGAAGCTTAAAGACAACATGATATTGCCTCTAAAATCCTAGAGGGATGATTATTTTGAACCTAGAATTGCATCTTAGCCCAACTAATAAAAAAATGGCAGAACAGAATAGAAAATATTTTCAGATATACAATACCTCCAAAATCTTATCTTCCATGCAGTCTTTCTAAGGAAGAAACTGAGAGAGACCAAGAAAGAGGAAGACGTGGGATTCAGAAAACAAGAAATCCGCTACACATAAAAGAGGCAAACAAAACAGATAATGTCAAAAGAAGATTCCAAGATAATAAATAGTCTTACAAGAGTCCTAGTAAAAGTTAGTCCTTATTGGATCAAGCCATGAGTCCCTGGGAAAGATGTCTGGAAGAAAGTGAAATTAGTAAAATACTGCTGTGTTTAAAGACATTGAGAGGCAATTTAAGCAAATGGAAGATATTCAAAGGTTACACTACATAGACATAGATGAGATAAGCATTAACTTCAGGTGAAAAGTTTACGATACTTTAAACTATATCATATTGTGCAACATGGGTCTTCTGTGAATTCATTTTATATAGTCAAAATGTGTAAAAATAAAAAATAATGCAAAGAGTGTTATGATATAACCAACTTGGAGTCATAAGGAGACAGGGTTTATGCATATGAGTAATAGAGCAGTAGAAAATATAATAATATGCATCTGGAAGAGTACAAAGTTAATAGATAACAAAAATATTATGAAGCAGCCAGATAAATACATGATTGATGGATGCAGAGGTAAACATCAGAAGTAACGGCTGAAAGAGTTGCTAGAGCTTGCCCCTTACACTATAGATGTATTACCTTCTCTCTTCTTCTATGTGCCATAGTGTCTCCTGCCACAGCATCTGTAATTATGGAGTTCTTTCTGATCCTTCAATCCTTTTACACATTAACATCTACTCAATTTTAGACATTTACATCTACTCAATTTTTAGCTTTTACTCAATTCTCCCTTCCTTAGAAAAGACATCTTAAACATTTAGAAACTCTATACTGGGTCACATTCTTCCATTTGTCCTCTTATAGCATTGTAAACTCTCGTAAAATGTATCATGGTTCCAACTGTACCTTACACTGTGAGCTCAGAAACCACACTAGTTTTGCTACCACTGTATTCTTGATACCCAGCATAATGACTGCAGCCAAGTGGGTGCCAATTAATTATTTCTGAAATAACAAAATTAAATACTATAGCTAATTAATTACCACAAAAGTGCAAACTATAAGCCTATTTTAAAGGTTATGAATTTTGAAATTCTAAATAATATATTTACAAATAAAATGATGCATCTGTTAAGATAATGTAACTGATTAACATGAGAAATAAAAAACAACCATATATGAACAGAGAGATTAAGACAGCAGACGGAGGGCAGGACTAGCTTGCAGCTCCCACTCAGATAGACAGAGCAGCATGTGGAGACTCACATCATAAACTTTTGTTACAAGAACTACTGCAGGAACATACCAGGAAAGCCAAAAGAATTCACAGACCCTTTGAAAGAACTAGATCATCGCTGCAGGCTCCCTGGGATGCCAAAAACCTGTGAGTCTGCTTACTTTCTCAGCTGCGAGGCTCGTGGTCTGGGGTAAGTCAGCCCCGGTCACCAGCTGCCTGGAAATAGACTCGGTCCTGTTGAGGCACGATGGGAGTGAGACTGGACTTTAGAACTGTGGGATGCACAGGAGTGTGGTAAGTCCTGTGACTGCCAGCTTTCCCCCAATTTCCTGGGAAAAATATTCAGAACAAGAATAGCAGCTACTTTGCTGAGTGGCTTCCTCACAACATGAAAACAGCTATCTGTGACATCCCACCCTAAGGGATAAAAATGTCGTCCACCGTCATCTGTAACAACACAGCCATTCAGGAGCTCTTTAAACGAGTCTACCAACAGTTTACAGCTATGTTCAGGTGCAAGGCCTTCTTGCACTGGTACACAGGTGAGGGCATGGATGAGATGGAGTTCACCCAGGCTGAGAGCAACATTAATGACCTGGTGGCTGAATATTAGCAATACCAAGATGCCACAGCTGAGGAGGAGAAGTTTGAGGAGTGTACTGAGGAGGAGGTAGCCTAGAAGTGAAGCTTCCTTTTCTAGGTAAAAGGGGAAGCAGTGTGGATTCTTTAGTGTGTTCTGATAGCCATTGTCACTATGCACGTCTCTGAGTCTTTACATCTCCTCCTGCTGCATTTTGAAGCATTTTTGTAGTGTGTAGTTTGACCTAATAAAACATGTGTATAGCAAACAAAAACCTGATGTAGATGTCGGGTGATGGATGCAGCAAACCATGGCACATGTATAGCTATGTAACAAACGTGCACATTCTGTACATGTACTCCAGAAAGATTCACAGCTAAGTTCTATCAGACATTCAAAGAAGAATCAGTAACAATACTATCGACACTGTGTGTATACACACACACACACACACACACACACACACACACACACACACACACAGAATACTACTCAGCCATAGAAAGGAATTAAATAATGGCATTCACAGCAACCTTGATTTAATTGGAGACTATTATTCTAAGCTAAGTAACTCAGGAATGGAAAATCAAACATTGTATGTTATCACCCGTATGTCAGACTAAGCTATTAGGATGCAAAAGTGTAAGAATGATATGATTGAACTTTGGGGACCTGGGGTAAAGGGTAGTGGGTGGAGAGGGACAAATGACTACACATTGGGTACTGTGTACGTTGCTCTAGTGATGAGCGCACCAAAATCTCAAAAATCACCGCTAAAGAATTTATTCATGTAACCAAACACCACCTGTTCTCCAAAAAACTACTAAAACAAAACAAAAAAGCAACGTAAGAAAAAATAAAATATACCAAAAAAGCAAAAGAAATATATGATTATCTCACCATTTGAAAAAATGTAATTATCTTCCATATCAGTAAGTCTAAAAATAGATCTCATTATTAAATAAATTATATTTTTTTAAAAAATAGAAGGATAGGCCGGGCGCGGTGGCTCAAGCCTGTAATCCTAGCACTTTGGGAGGCCGAGGCAGGTGGATCACGAGGTCAAGAGATCGAGACCAACGTGGTCAACATGGTGAAACCCCGTCTCCACTAAAAATACAAAAAATTAGCTGGGCGTGGTGGCGCGTGCCTGTAATCCCAGCTACTCAGGAGGCTGAGACAGGAGAATTGCCTGAACCCAGGAGGCGGAGGTTGCGGTGAGCCGAGATTGCGCCATTGCACTCCAGCCTGGGTAACAAGAGCGAAACTCCGTCTCAAAAAAAAAAAAAAAAAAAAAAAAAAAAAAAAAAGAAGGATAATGAGAGGCCAGCAATATCATTATGTTTAATGGACAATTGCTCAAGCATTGTTTAACATTATTTGCAACTGAAAATCTAAAACTAAACAAACAAAAAAGCTATCAGAAAAATCTTTCAGTAGGATCACAGTTCTTTTAGCACCTGTCTACTAGAACCAGTTAAAAAGTATAGTGGAAAAGATCCTACTTAATAGTGCAAACATATATACGAAACTCACTTGAGTACTAAGAGGCATTAGAAGAAAACCAGTAGAGTAAACCATTTTAAGAACAGAGAAAAGAATGTTTTAAGAACGAGAATTTAGAACAGTATCAAAATCTGTTTAAGTTCAAGTAAAATGAAGACTTAAGTATGGAGATTGGCTATCAAGACAAAGAGGTTACTGGCACCCTAATGAAACCTCTAAATAAAGAAACCAGAAAATTTTACTGAAAAACATAAAATACTTAGCCAATAGGAAGGTATTCTGTATTTCATGATGCAAATATTTAATTTCCTGAGATTAATAGTTTAAATTAGTTCATTTTTACTCAATATCGTAATTGTTTTATAACTCAGTGAAAAAGTTATAGATTGTTTTCCAACATGAAAATAGGTATTTGATTTAGCACAATATCCAGCATTATTCTTAATAGAGAAACACTAGAAAATTTTCTAATTAAATAAAAAAAAAAACCACTGCTATTACATGACATTTACTGGAAGTAAAATGAAACAAACTAAAGCTATAAAAAATGAACAGGAGATAGAACACTATCCACAGGTAACATGACAAATTGTAAGAGAATTAAGTAACTTATCAAGGCATAAAATTAACACACAGAGATTAGTGTCATTTATATAATCAGAGGCTAAGGTAGAAGAAACACTAAATTTCCAATAGCCATAAAAATATATTTTACCAGAAAAGGAACTTTAAATGTGTAAAACCTTTATGAAGAATATTTTAAAATACTACTAAAGGATACAGTAGAGTACTTGAACAAGTGGAAGAACATAATGAGATCTTGTTTGAAACTTTGAACAGCAACATTACATCATTATTCTTAAATGATTTTAATAACTTTATTATGATTCAAGCTTTTTAAAAAGGACTTTTTTGGAAGTAAATAATTAATTAGAAAAATACAGAAAGATAAGCAAAAAAATTATAGAAAAGTCTCTGGAAAAAGAGCAATGGGGGACAGACACTACCAGATGCTCAAATGTATTATAAAATCTCAATGGCAAAAGCACTAGGAATGCACATAAATAGCTATGCCAATGAAGTTAGAATAGAAAGCCCAAAAATAGACTCTGATATAAATGGGAATTTAATATACAATCAAGGAAGCATACAAAATCAGTAAAAATATGTAACTGAGAATTTCATAATTTCATTATTTTATATTTTTATATTTCCATTAATTTCCTAGCAAACTAAGGAAAAAAAAGTTGAACATATACCTCAAGTCATACAAAAGGATAATTCTAAAAAAAATCAATACATACTTTAAAATAAAATATTTTAAAAATCATAAAATTTATATATAATACTAAAGAGACAAAGCCCCTCTAGCAATGAGTCAAACTCATAATTCATATAATAGATGAATATAATATAATTACATTTTAAAATTTAAAAAAAGTCAAGTCAAAAACCAAATAAATTGGGAGAACATATTTTTGACTTAGAGTATTTTTTTTTCTATTTTTGTATATAACTCCTGGAAAATTTTCCATTAAAAATAAAAAAACTAGATTTTAAAAAGATTATAGACTATAAATAATTTGCTTTAAAAAAGAAATATAATGACGGTTAGCTATGTAAACAGATGATCAGTATCACTCATAGTAAGAAAAATGTAAATGTGATGTCATTTTTCATGATTAGATTAGCAAAAACTCAGAAGTTTGATAGTAGACAATGTTGCTAGGGCACAAGTATCCTTATACATTGCTGGGAAGATTATAAATTTGTGTGATCAAATATGGCTATTTGGTGAGATCAAAATTATAAATGCTTGTACTTTTTGACCCAATAACTATTACTGATTAATTGTTCTACTGACTTGTTCTAATACTAATTTGTGCAGGTAAACGTTTTCTTACTGTAGTATTGTCTGCAAGAGCAGAAAGCTGGCAAAATATTAACTGTCCACTAATAGTAGACTGGATATATAAATTACAGAACATCCATAAAATGTAATCAAATAATAAAAAAGAATGAAGATGCTTTCAATACATTAAAATGAAGCTATTCCTAAGTATACTGTTAAATGATAAAACTATCTGATAAGTAGTTTTTTCATAAAAATAAAATTCTGTAAGAATACATATGAAGCAAATATTAGGCCTTACTTGTTTATAGGAGGCACGAGGCATGGCAACCAGGCAAACAAGTCTAGGAGGTGGAATTTTCATTGTATATCTTTTAATATCTCTGGCTTCAAACACTGTGAATGTTAAAAAAATATGTATTCATATACTGACAAATTATTTTGAAATTTATGAAGAATAAATGATTAGGAATAGACAAATACAAGTGTGAAAAGATGCCTTCCCCCGTTGAATGGTAAAATGCATTTGTAAAATGTACTCATTAAAACTATTTCATTGGCCCCATAAATATAGATGTGGCAAGGCATCAAACATAGAAACATATATACATGTGTATAACATATAGTATATGATAAGTATGACAATGTCAGTAGAGAAAAGACAGAGTACTCAACAAGTGATAATGAAGTTAATGGGCAACAATTTAAGAAGAAAATTTTAGATCCCTACCTCATACCAAATTGTAATCTAATCCTAAAAGAGAAAAAGAAGGAAAAAAGACACACTTTCAATAGCAGATTTAGTGCCAAGATAACTCCAGATATTGTTTATGAGGGTGGGTGATTGTGTTTGGAATCCATGTCCAAAAACCATTAAAATGTTCTGTGAATAAGCCAAGTTAGGACTCCCTCACAGAAGAGCTTTTTCAGAACCATCTCAGTCTCAATGGCCCATGAAAAACAAGTTATTTTAAATCAGTTTTTTTGCAGGCAGCTAAACAGAAACTTCTGTTGCTTATGCTGCAAAGCATTTTCCGCACTAAAAATTTGCAGATGTTCTTCTTTGTTTTCAGTTTGAACTATCCTTAGTTTTGGTTATTCTTTCCAGGTTTCATCCTACAGCATGCACCTAAGTAGTTATTGTAATTGGCCTTCAGTTGTGAATTAGGCAAACAACTATTTTTTAAATCTGAATTTATTTTAGAATTTTTTTTCTCATTCCTTTCTCTGCCCTCCTGCCTCACTATCAAAGATTTTACTCATGACCCTCTAATCTGACAATTATATAGAAAGAGAAATATTTGCAAAGAAGGTATCTGAATACATCTGTCATAAACCTCCTATTTTGTTTTTTGTTTACTCATTTTTTTTTGTCACTGGCTACTTTGTTTTAATAAAGCAAAGCTAAAGAGTAAGGGTGGAGTCAAAATGTATCTGGGTTCAATCCTCATATTTGTCTGTAATAGTGAAATCATAGACACACTACCTAACCTTGCTGAGATTGATTCCTATCTATAAATGAGGAATGTTAGCACTTGTTAATTGTAGCAAGGATTAAGTAAAACGGTTTTACTGTAATACTAACTGTACTGGTGCTAACAATAAATCTTAGTTGTTTATTTCAATTCCTAGGTCATAGCATTTTGACAGTTATGAATATTCAAACTATTTTCTCTGAAAGGATGATGTGAAAAATAAATCAGTTACCTCAGCAATCTAACAGTCTCAGTGTTAAGGCCCGTCTGTTGTTATGCAATGCTTGCTATCATTCTTTTGATGTGTGTCACATAAGTGTATTCTAGCCACTCAGAAAGTCATATTTTTGGAAAGATGTAATTCCACAGGGATGTCTTCAGGCAGAGAAGCTGAACCCTTCACAACCATCCTCCCATTTCAGAAACCACACAGGGTGTTGTATACCTGCCCACAGAGGGATATACTCTTGCACAGGGAGAGACAGAATCTCTAAGAAGTGAACCTGAGAAAACGGGTTAGATAGTCAAGAATATTAGAAAATGGATCACAAGTAATAAACTCATTTTGACAAACTCTTTTTCAGAATTCCATGCAGAGACCCTGAGTGAGGCAGCCAAGGAAACAGAGCAGCACTGTGGCAACTGTAAGTTAATGCACTGCCCTGGCACAGGAAGAGATTTGCTTCAGAATTGCAAACCTGCATGTGAGTGTACCCTTCTTGAAATCATATCTGTAACTGATATAAATCAGTGATTTAAATGTTCAACTGAACACATCTCTGGCCTCAGAGCAGAGTAACTTCTGGGGATTTATCTTCACATTCAGATGTGGAAACCTAAATGTGCAAGTACACCACATCTGCTTAGCAAAAGCTATTTAGCTGAAACCACATAAATTCTGTCAATGCATATACATTGATGAGGCTAAGAGGTTTCAAGGGCATGATGGACACCAAAAAATTACTACAAGTGTGGTAATCAAGTTTGTATCTTTGTTCCTTCCCAAATCACATGATGAAATGTAATCTCCAGTGTTGGAGGTGGTGCCTGGTGGGAGGTCGTTGGAACATGGGAGAGGATTTCTCATGAATGGTTTAGCACCATCCCCTTGGTGTTAGTCTTGTAATATTGAATGAGTTCTCATAAGACCTGGTCATTTAGAAATGCATGCCACCTCCTCCATGCTTTCTCTCTCTCTTGTAAATTATCCACTCTTAGGTATTTCTTTATAGCAATGCAAAAACAGTCTAATACACATGGTGCAGATAAAAGTGGTAATTCCCTCAGGAGTAGAGTAAGCAGTAAACAGTGTTTAGAACTAACTCCAGACTGTCTTCGAGATGGTGAATGGTGCATATAGGTACATTGATATTCTTCCTCAGATTCTAGCTTATGAAAGCTAGAAAAAGGTTTATACATATTTGATGTACCACAAAGAATTGAACGGAATTACTTTAAGAAAAAGAATGCAGACAGGTCATCTTTTCCTAAATCCTATGTTTTTCTATATCTTCTTCTTCAAGGATCCATGGCCAGAATTAACAAAAGGAAACCTGATGGCATTGAGGAGTAGAGAGAGGAGATGTCTTCTCTTGGCACCTGGTATCAGTGTGCCATGTGATATGGTTCAGGTCTGTGTCCCCCTCCAAATCTCGTGTAAAATTGTAATCCCCAGTATTGGAGATGGGACCTGGCAGGAGGTGACTGAATTATGGGAACAGACTTCCTCCTGTGGTCATGTTCTCATGCTACAGTTCTCATGAAATACGGTTGTTTAAAATTGTGTAGCAATCTCCCCTCTTGCTCCTGCTCTGGTCATGTAAGATGCGCTCACTCCCAGTTTGCCTTCTGCCACATGATTTTGAGTTTCCTGAGATCTTCCCAAGAGCAGATCCTGCCATGCTTCTTGTTCAACCTGTGGAACTGTGTGCCAATTAATCCTCTTTCCTTTATAAATTACCCAGTCTCAAGTGTTTCTTATAGCAATGTGAGAATGGACTCATACAGAAAATTAGGACCAAGGAGTGGGGCATTCCTATAAAGGTGCTTGAAAATGTGGAATCAACTTGGGAACCAGGTAACAGGCATAGGTTGAAAAGATGTAAAGGACTCAGAAGAAGACAGGAAAATGAGGAAAAATCTGAAACTTCCTAGAGACTTGTTAAGTTGTTGTGACCAAAATGCTGATATTGACAATGAAAACCAGGCTGAGAAGGTATCAAATGAAAATGAGGAGCATACTGAGAACCAGGGCAAAGGTCACTTTTGTTATTCATTAGCAAAGAACTTGATGGCATTCTGCTCCTACTCTAGGGATCTCTGGAACTTTGAACTTGAGAGTGATAATTTAGGGTCTCTGGTGGAAGAAATTTCTAAGTAGTCAAGCATTCAAGATATTTCCTGGTTGTTTCTAGCAACCTATTCTCACATACATGAACAAAGAAATGACTTGAAACTGGAACTTATATTTAAATGGGAAGCAGAGTATAAGAGCATTAAAAATTCATACCCTGGCCATGTGGTAGGAAATGAAAGGCCATGTTTGGGGGGTATGAGAGGTCAAACTGGCTGAAGAAGTTTGCATAAGTAAAGAGGACCGTGATACTGATAGCCAAGAGAATGGAAAAAAGGCCTCCAAGGCACTCTGGAGATCTTTGAGGCAGCCCCTCCCATCACAGGCCCAGAAGCCTAGGAGAAAGAAATGGTTTCATCAGCCAGGACCATGGCCATACTTCCCTGTGCAGACTGAGACACTGTTCTTGACATTCCAGCTGCTCCAGCTCCATCCCTGATTAAAAGGTACCCAGGTACAGCTCAGACTAGTGCTTCAGAGGGTGCAAGCCATAAGACTGGGCAATTTCCACTTGGCTTTAAGCCTGAGGGTGCTTAGAGTGTAAGAGTTGAAGCTTGAGAACCTCTGCCTAGATTTCAGAGGGTGAATGGAAAAGCCTGGATGTCCAGGCAGAAGTCTGCTGCAGCTGGGAGTCCCCATGGAGAACCTCTACAAGGGCAGTGCAGAGGGGAAATATGAGTTTGGAGTAACCACACAGCGTGCTCACTGGGGTACTCCCTAGCAGAGCTGTGGGAAGAGGGCCAGGCCATTATACTTCACATTCTGGTTTTGGGGCACTGACAGCTTGCACTATGTGCCTGGAAAAGCCACAGGCACTCAACACTAGCCCTTGAGAATAGCCACAGGGAAGGGGAGCTTCCTAAGGTTTTTGAAGTGTACCTCTTGCATCAGCATGCTCTGGATGTGAAACACAAAGTGAAAGGAGAATATTTTTGGAGCTTTTTTGATGACAGCCCTGCTAGATTTTGAAGTTGCATAGGGCCTCCGGCCTCTTTCTTTGGCCAATTTATCCCTTTTGGAATGAAAGTATTTACCCAATGCCTGTGTTCCCACTGTATCATAGAAATAACTGATTTGCTTTTTACTTTATAGACTCATAGACAGAAGGAACTGGTGTTTTCTCAAATGAGGCTTTGGATTTTTGAGTTAATGCTGAAATCAGTTAAGACTTGGGAGACTGTCGAGAAGACATAATTGCATTTTCCAACATGAGAAGGACATGAGACTTGGTACGAACCAGAAACAGAATGATATGGTTTGGATTTGTGTCCCCACCCAAATCTCATGTTGAATTGTACTCCCCAATATTGGAAACGGGGCCTGGTAGGAGGCCATTGGATCATGGGGGTGAATTCCCCTTTTGGTGTGATTCTCATGATAGAGTTCTTATAAGATCTGGTTGTTTAAAAGTGTGTAGCACCTCCCCTACATCTTGTTCCTGCTCCAGTCATGTAAGATGTACTTGCTCCCACTTTCCTTCTGCCATGATTTTGAGTTTCCAGAGGCTTCCCCAAAAGCAAGTCCTGTCATGAGTTCTGTACAGCTTGCAAAACTGTGAGCCAATTAATCCTCTTTTCTTTATAAATTACCTAGTCTTGGGTAGTTCTTTATAGCAGAGTAAGAACAGACTTATACAGCATCTCACACTGTCCTTTAACATGCCATTTAGAAATATCCTATGAAAGAAAACCATGAACAATACCAAAATATATTTATGAGGTTTAGCAAAGGGATAGATTCTTGTAAATTTTATTTTTACTCTGGAAAGAATTTAAGTCAAACTAAAGCCTTTAGGAGACATACTAGAAAAAAAGAGAAAAAAGTATATCAAAGACAAAGGACATAATTTCTCTCACCTCCTTATGCACAAATTTTTAAATAAAATTGTAATAATAGAGTTACAGAGATTTACAGAAATAATTCAGATTTACAGATAAGTTGCAAAGATACTCATATACGGTATACAGTTTTGACTGTTAACATCTTACACTACTACAATACCTGTGTTACAGCTAATAAACCAATAATACAGCACTATTGTTTACTAAAGTCTACATTTTCATTATATTGTTCACTAATATCCTATTTCTGTTCTAGGATTTCATACAGGACATCATATTATATTTAGTCATCATGTTTCCCTAGCCTTCTCACAGCTGTCAGCTTCTCACTTTTGTTGTTTTTTATGTCCGTGACATTTTATGGAGTACTGGCTGGATACTCTGTAAAATATCTCCTCAATAAGAATCTGTTTGGTGTTTCTCTCATGATTAGACTGAGTTATGAGTTTTGAAGATTGAGATAAAAGACAATTTTCCTTTGCCTAATATCATATCATATCATATCATATCATATCAAGAGTACATACTATCAAATAGACTTATTATTGATTATGTTAACATTCATTAAATGAGGTACTGTTGGTTCACATTTTTCCACTGTAAAGTTTTCCTTCTTTCCCATTTTCCATATTATTCTCTTTGGAAGCAAGTCACTGAGCACAGCTCACACTTAAGAAGTAGAGTTTTGCTGGATATGAAATTCTAAGGTGAAAGTTCTTTTCTTTAAACATGTTGAATATTGGCCCCCACTCCCTTTGGCTTGTAGGGTTTCTACTGAGAGATCTGCTGTGAGTCTGATGGGCTTCCCTTTGTGGGTAACCCCACCTTTCTCTCTGGCTGCCCTTAGCATTTTTTCCTTCACTTCAACCCTGGTGAATCTGATGATTATGTGCCTTGGGGTTGCTCTTCTTGAGGAATATCTTTGTAGTGTTCTCTGTATTTCCTGGACTTGCATATTGGCCTGTCTTGCTAGGTTGGGGAAGTTTTCCTGGATAATATCCTGAAGAGTGTTTTCCAGCAGCCAAACTAACTTTCACAAGTGAAGAAGAAATAAAATCCTTTAAGAAGAAGCAATTGCTCAGAGACTTCATCACCACCAGGCCTGCTTTCCAAGAGCTTCTGAAAGAAGCACTAAACATAGAAAGGAACAACCAGTACCAGCCACTCCAAAATCATACCACATGGTAAAGAGCATCGACACAATGAAGAAACTGCATCAACTAATGGGTAAAACAACCAGATAGCATCAAAATGGCAGGTTCAAATTCACACATAACAATATTAACCTTAAATGTAAATGGGCTAAATGCCCCAATCGAAAGACACAGACTGGCAATTGGATAAAAAGTCAAAACCCATTGGTGTGCTGTATTCAGGAACCCCAATTCCCATGCAGGGATACACATAGGCTCAAAATAAAGGGATGGAGGAAGATTTACCAAGCAAATGGAGAGTAAAAGAAAGCAGGAGTTGCAAACCTAGTCTCTAATAAAATAGACTTTAAGCCAACAAAGTTCAAGAGAAACAAAAAGGACATTACATAAAGGATCAACGCAACAAGAAAAGCTAACAATCCTAAATATATATGCACCCAATACAGGAGCATGCAAATACATAAAGCACATTCTTAATGACTTACAAAGAGACTTAGACTCCCACACAATAATAATGGAAGACTTTAACACTCCACTGTCAATATTAGACAGGTCAACAAGACAAAAAATTAACAAGGATATCTAGGACTTGAACTCAGACCTGGACCAAGCAAACCTAATAGACATTTACAGATATCCCCACTCTAAATCCACAGAATACACACCTTTTTCATCACCACACTGCACCTACTCTAAAATTGATCACATAATTGGAGGTAAATCACTCCTCAGCAAATGTAAAAGAACAGAAATCACAACAAACAGTCTCTCAGACCACAGTGCAATCAAGTTAGAACTCAGAACTCAGAAACTAACTCAGAACCACACAACTTCATAGAAACTGAACAACTTGCTCTTGAACGTTGACTGGATAAACAATGAAATGAAGGTAGAAATAAAGATGTTCTTCAAAACCAATAAGAATGAAGACAAAACTTACCAGAATCTCTGAGACACATTTAAAGCAGTGTCGAGAGGGAAATTTATAGCAATAAATGCCCACTTGAGAAACAAGGAAACATCTAAAATTGGCACCCTATCATCAAAATTGAAAGAGCTAGAGGAGCAAGTTCAAAAACAAAAACCCTCAAAACCTAGCAGGAGACAAGAAATAACTAAGATCAGAGCAGAACTGAAGGAGATAGAGACACAAAAAACCCTTCAAAAAATCAATAAACTCAGGAGCTGGTTTTTTGAAAAGACCAACAAAATAGACAGACCACTAGCCAGATTAATAAAAAAGATAAGAGAGAATAATCAAATAGACACAATAAAAAAAGAGAAAGGGACTATCACCACAGATTCCACAGAAATACAAATCACCAGTAGAGATTACTACAAACAACTCTATGCACATAAATCAGTAAACCTGGGAGAAGTGGATAAATTCTTGGACACTTGCATACTCCCAAGCCTAAACCAGGAAGAAGTCAAAACCGTGAATAGACCAATAACAAGGGCTGAAGTTGAGACAGCAATTAATAGCCAACCAACCAAAAAGAAGCCGAGGTCCAGATGGGTTTATAGCCGAATTCTACCAGACATACAAAGAGGAGCTGGTACCACTCGTTCTGAAACTATTCCAAACAATCCAAAAAGAGAGAATCCTTCCCAAATCATTTTAGGAGATAAACATCATCCTGATACCAAAACCTGGCAGAGACTTAACAAGAAAAGAAAACTTCAGGCCAATATCCCTGATGAACATAGATGCAAAAATCTTCAATAAAATACTGGCATACCAATTACAAGAGCACATCCACCATGATCAAGTAGGCTTCATCCTGGGAATGCAAGCCTGGTTCAACATATGCAAGTCTATAAATGTAATTCACCACATAAACAGAACCAAAGACAAAAACCACATGATTATCTCAACAGATGCAGAGAAGGCCCTTGACAAAATTCAACAGTCCTTTATATTAAAACTCTCAATAATCTAGGCATTGATGAAATGTATCACAAAATAAAAGCTATTTATGACCAACCAACTGTCAATATCATACTGAATGGGCAAAAACTAGAAGCATTCCCTTTGAAATCTGGCACTAGATAAGGATGCCCTCTCTCACCACTCCTATTCAGTATAATATTGAAATTTCTAGCCAGAGCAATCAGGCAAGAAAAAGAAATAAAGGATATTCAATTAGGAAAGCAGGAAGTCAAATTTTCTCTATTTGCAGACGACGTGATTTTATATTTAGAAGACCCCATTGTTTCAGCCCCAAATCTCCTGAAAGTGATAAGCAACTTCAGCAAAGTCTCAAGATACAAAATCAATGTGCAAAAATCACAAGTATTCCTATACATCAATAATAGACTTAAAGAGAGCCAAATCAAGAATGAACTGCCATTCACAATTGCTACGAAGAGAATAAAATACCTAGGAATACAACTGACAAAGGAAGTAAAGGACCTTTACAAAGAGAGCTACAAGTATTGCTCCATGAAATAAGAGAGGACACAGACAGATGGAGAAACTTTCCATGCTCATGGTTAGGAAGAATCAACTTTGTGAAAATGGCCATACAGCCCAAAGTAATTTATAGATTCAACAATATCCCCATCAAGCTACCGATGACCTTCTTCACAAACCTGGACAAAGCTACCTTAAACTTCATATGAAACCAAAAGAGAGCCCAAAAAGCCAAGACAATTCTAAGCAAAAAGAAAAAAGCAGGATGCATCACACTACCTGACTTCAAACTATATTACAAGGCTGCAGTAATCAAAACAGCATGGTGCTGGTACCAAAACAGAGATATAGATCAATGGAACAGAACAGAGGCCTTGGAAGAAATGCCACACATCTACAACCATTGGATATTTGACTAACCTGACAAAAACAAGGAATGGGGAAAGGATTCCCTGTTTAATAAATGGTGTTGGGAAAACTGGCTAGCCATGTGCAGAAAGCAGAAACTGGACCCCTTCATGACACCTTACACTAAAATGAACTCCAGATGGATTAAGGACTTAAACATAAGACATAACACCTAAAAACCCTAGAAGAAAATCTAAATAAAACCATTCAGGACATAGGCATAGGCAAGGTCTTCATGACTAAAACATCAAAAGCATGGCAACAAAAGCCAAAACAGACAAATGGGATCTAATTAAACTCCAGAGCTTCTGCACAGAAAAAGAAACAATTCTAAGAATGAACCTACAACTAACAGAATGGGAAAAAATTTTTGCAATCTACCCATCTGACAAAGGGCTAATATCCATAATCTACAAAGAACTAAAACACATTTACAAGAAAAAAAAAAACCCATTCAAAAGCAGGTGAAGGATATGAACAGACACTTTTCAAAAGAAGATATATATGAGGCCAAAAAACATGAAAAAATGCTCATCATCACTGGTCATTAGAGAAATGCAAATCAAAACTACATTGAGATACCATCTCAGGACAGTTAGAATGGTGATCATTAAAAAATCTGGAGACAACAGATGCCGGAGAGGATGTGGAGAAATAGGAACATTTTTGCATTCTTGGTGGGAGTGTAAATTAGTTCAGCCATTGTGGAAGACAGTGTGGCAATTCCTCAAGGACCTAGAAATAGAAATTCCATTGACCCAGCATCCCATTACTGAGTATAGATCCAAAGGATTATAAATTGTTCTATTATAAGGACGCATGCACATGAATGTTCATTGCAGCACTGTTTACAATAGCAAAGACCTGGAACCAACCCAAATGCCCATCGATGATAGACTGGACAGGGAAAATGTGGCACATATACACCATGGAATACTATGCAGCCATAAAAAGTGATCAGTTTGTGTCCCCTGTAGGGACATGGATAAACCTGGAAACCATCATTCTCAGCAAATTGACACAAGAACAGAAAATCAAACACCGCATGTTCTCACTTATAGGTGGGTGTTGAACAATGAGAACACATGGACACAGGGAGGGGAGCATCACACAATGAGGTCTGTTGGGGGGACCTAGGGGAGGGACAGCGGGGTGTGGGGAGTTGGGGAGGGATAATATCGGGAGAAATACCAGACATAGGTTATGGGGAGGAAGGCAGCAAACCACATTGCCATCTATGTACCTATACAACAAATCCTGCATGTTCTTCACATGTACCCCAAAACCTAAAATGCAATAAAATATACTAAAAAAAAAAAGAATAGGGTTTTCTGTTGTTGTTGTTTTATTTTTGAGATGGAGTCTCGCTCTGTTGCCAGGCTGGAGCACAGTGGCATAATCTCAGCTCATTGCAACCTCCGCCTCCTGGCTTCAAGCAATTGTCCTTCCTTAGCCTCCCAAGTAGCTTGGACTATAGGCACATGCCACCATACCCTGCTAATTTTTGTCTTTGGTTTTGTATATTTGTATATATTGTATATTTGGTTTTTGTCTATTGTTTTTTGTATATTCTCAGATGCAGCATGAAATGGATTTTAGCCTAGCATATTCTAAGTTTTCCATAATGTATTTTCATATATAATATTATGTCATAATTTTGGAGAAACACTGTCTTTGTGGAATAGTTGCAACTAAATTTATAGCAATTCTCTTATGTATATTCAACAAAATAAAATATGGTATCTGGTACATTTTACTAACTTTCAGCTTGCATGGTATATAACTGAGAACTCTTCACATTTTTCTTATCTAGGGAAAAATATTCATTTCCTTGGGCACTAGGGAATATTTCTTACCAAAATAAGCAAATAAAATAAGAAATAATAATAAATTTAAAAGATGGGTGAAATTACAAAACAGATAAAATGGGTAGAATTGTAAGATTTTTTAAAATCCAGTGACTCTGACAAAATTTAAATGGTAGGGAAAAGAGTAATGTGAGGTAAGAGATTAGAGGATCTTTAAGGCTTACAAATATGAAGGTAGCAGATAAAAGCTGGGGAACACTGGGCAGATTTCTGGAATAGAAAATGTTAGAAATCCTATGACTTTCAGAGAATAAGTAATGTCAGCTAGAGAAAGTATTAATTTTAGAAGTCATATTTTTAATTATTCTTTAAGTTCTAGGACACATGTGCAGAGCATGCAGGTTTGTTAGTTATACTTGTGCCATGGTGGTTTGCTGCACCCATCAAACTGTCATCTACATTAGGTATTCCTCCTAATAGGTATTTCTCCTAATACTATGCCTCCCCTAGCTTCCCCCACCCAATAGGCTCCAGTGTGTGATGTTCCCCTCCCTGTGTCCACATGTTCTCACTGTTCAACTTCCGCTTATAAGTGAGAATGTGTGGTGTTTGGTTTTCTGTTCTTGGTTAGTTTGCTGAGAATGATGGTTTCCAGCTTCATCCACGTCCCTGTAAAGAACATGAACTCATCCTTTTTTATGGCTGCATAGTATTCCATGGTGTATATGTGCCACATTTTCTTTACCCAGTTTATCATTAATGGGCATTTGGATTGGTTCCAAGTCCTTGCTATTGTGAACAGTGACACAGTAAACATGTGTGTATGTGTCTTTATAGCAGAATGATTTATAATCCTTTGCGTATATAAACAGTAATGGAATTTCTGGGTCAAATGGTATTTCTAGTTCTAGATCCTTGAGGAATTGCCATACTGTCTTCAACACTGGTTGAACTTATTTACACTCCTCTCAACATCTTGTAAGTATTCTTATTTCTCCACATTGTTTCCAGCATCTGTTGTTTCCTGACTTTTTAATGATTGCCATTCTAACTGATATGAGATGGTATCTCATTGCATTTTTGATTTATATTTCTCTAATGACCATTGATGATGAGCTTTTTTAAAAAAAAAAAAAAGAAGTGTCTGTTCACATCCTTCACCTACTTTTTGATGTTTTTTTTTTTCTTGTTGATTTGTTTAAGTTATTTGTAAATTATAGATATTTGCCCTTTGACAGATGGATACATTGTGAAAATTTTCTACCATTTTGTAGGTTGCCTGTTCACTTTGATGATAGTTTCTATTGCTGTGGGGAAGCTCTTTAGTTTAATTAGATCCAATTTGTCTATTTTGGCTTTTGTTGCCATTGCTTTTGGTGTTTTAGTCATGAAGTCTTTGCTTATGTTCTGAATGTTATTGACTAGGTTTTCTTCTAGGGTTTTTATAGTTTTAGGTCTTATGCTTAAGTATTTAATCTAACTTGAGTCAATTTTTTATCAGGTGTAAGGAAGCGGTCCAATTTGAGTTTTCTGCATACGGCTAGCCAGTTTTCCCAACACCATTTATTAAACAGTGAATCCTTTCCCCCAGTGAATTTTTTTTGAGAGCTCCAGCTCGTATCTGGCAGGCGCCTCTCTGGGATGAAGCTTCTGGAGGAAGGAACAGGCAAAAGACAATTTTTAGATTAAGAATTTTTAGTCTGCCAAAAAAAAAAAAGTATAGGGACAAGTTATGGCTATATTACCCAGGTTAGTGTTGAACCCCTGAGCTCAGGCAATCCTCCTGCCTTGGCCTCCCAAAGTGTTGGGATTACAGGTAAAATGGCACCTAGCCATTTTACTCCTATAAAAGAGAAACTTTCTTAGTACCCTTATATCAACTGATGTGTATCCAAGGTTTTAGCACATCACTAATGAAAAATTAATTTTACCTCCAAAATACTCACTGACTACCTATCCCTGTGCTAGAATCCCATTCTAGGCACTATGCATATAGCAGTGAACAAAACAGACAAGATATCCATATTTTAAAACCTGCATTCTAGCGGGGAAATATAAATAAAATAAAGACAACAATAAGAGAAGAAAGAAGAGAAAAAAGGGAGAGGAGATGAATAAGAGAGAGGAAAAGAAGGAAGTCAGCAGCCATCTTAGCTGGTTGTGGTTATAGTACTGAGGATAAAAATGAAACAGAAAAATAAAGTTACAAAATGACTAGGTGGAGAAAGCAGTGGTCAGAGTCAAATACCTTCACTAAAAGGTATTTGAACAGAAACTTAAAAGAATGAAGAAAAACAGATATATAAGTAGTAGGAAAGTATTTTAGGCAGAGAAAAAGCAAATCCAAATACTCTGTAGGCCGTCTGACTTGTTGAAAAACAGCAAGACCAGTGAGTGACACAAGAAGGTCGGAGAAGTACCAAGAAACAAAAAAGCACAGTATGTTATGTCTTGTGGGACCTAGTGGAAATGGGACGCTATTAGCAGACTTTTAAAATAGAAATTATGTGATATGGCATATTTTTAAAGGTTCATCTGATTGCTCTATGTAGATTAGATTGAGATACAGAGGGACAGCTTTCATAGATCAAAATAGAGGAAATATTTAGGAGGTTATTCAATAACCTTGGCAAGAGGAAATTCAGTAAATGACTACATTAAGGTATGTATTGAAGATATAATTGACAAGCTTTGGGGATGATTTAGATGTGGTATATGACACACAAAAAAGGAAAGTCAAGGTCAACTTCAAGATTTTGGGTAGAATCTACTGTAAGATTAGAGTTTCCACTGATTAAGATGGAAAACACTATAAGAGGAAGGGAGTATAAAATCAAGTGCTGGTTTTGAACTTGCTAATTTTAAGAAGCTGTCTGTTTTGTGTTGCTACCAAGAAATATCCGAGGCTGGTTATTCCTCAAATAAACTGAAAAGTGTATTTGAGTCAGGGTTCTAGATGACTGCAAAGTTTAAGATTTGACAACCATATCAGCTGAGGGTCACTCAGTCAGCTTCCACTCATGGAAGAAGGTGAAGGGGAGGCAGCATGTGTAGAGACTGTATGAAGAGAGAAAAGGAAAAAGGCAGTGGAAACAGGGAAGTGCCATGGTCTTTTAACAACCAGCTTTCATAGGAACTAATAGAGTGAAAAATCATTCACTCCCCCAAGGAAGAACATTAATGTATTCATAAGGGATCTTCCCCCATGACTCAAACACCTCCCACCGGGCTCCAACACTCATCACCATCACACTTGGGATCAAATTTCAACAAGACACTTGATAGGGACCAAAAAAACAATATTCAAACTATAGCCAAAACCATTCCATATCTAGGCAATTCAATATATGAGTTTGGAATCAAGGAGAGGGTCTGGGCTTGAGATATACATTTTTTTCTATTTTTTTAATTGAAATATCGTAGTCATACATATTTTGCAGGTACATGTGATTTTTTATACACAAATGCAATGTGTAATAATCAAATTATGGCAATGTAGATATCTATCACTTCAAACATTTATCTGTGCTGCGAACGTTCAAATTCTTTTCTTCTAGCTATTTTGAAATATTCAATATATTATTACTAACTATAATCTCCCTCCTGTACTATTGAATACTAGAATGTATTTGTTCTATTTTACTGTATTTTTTTTTACTACTAGCAAACTTCTCTTCATTCCCACCCTCTGCATTTTCAGCCTCTCGTAACCACCATTCCACTCTCGACCTCCATGAAGTCCCCTTTTTTTTTGCACCCATATATGAGTGCAAACATGTAATATTTGTTTTTCTGTGCCTGGTTTATTTCACTTAACATAAGAATTTTCAGTTCCATCCATGTCACTTCAAATGACAGGATGTCATTTGTCTGGCTAAATAATATTCCATCATGTATATATATCACATTTTCTTTATTCATCCATTCGTGGACACTTAAATTGATTTCATATTTTGGCTATTGGGAACAGTGCTGCAATAAACATTGGAGTACAGATATCTCTTTGATAGACCAATTTCCTTTATTTTAGACACGTCCAGCAGTGGGACTGCTGAATCATAAGGTAGTTCTATTTTTTTTTTAGTTTTTTGAGAAATCTTCAAACTGTTTTCTACAGTGGATGTACCACTTTACGTTCTCACCACAGTGTACGGGCATTCTGCTTTCTCTGCATTCTCACTGGCATCTGTTATTTTTCACCTTTTTAATAATAGCTCTTTTAACTGGGGTGAAATGGTATCTCATTGTGGTTTCAATTTGTATTTCCCCGATGATTAGTGACGCTGATTTTTTTTTAAATATACATATTGGCCATTTGTATTTTCTTTTAAGAAATGTCTATTCAGGTCTTTGGAGATAGAAATTTTAGAATCAGCAGCATATAGATGTCTTTAATTTTATTATTTTCTCTATATTATAAGGCCAAGTGTTTCTGCATATAAAATTACTAAATCTCTTCAGATCTTACTTACTATTAAATTTGTGTTACTGTAAAATAAATTATTTGATCAGAAACAATAATAGGTGTGATACATAACATAGAATAAGGGATTCAGCAAACCAGAGAACGGTGCTCTTGACAGAAGCATGATGGGCAGAATTATAAACATTTATTACATTAAAGATAAATTGTTTTTTTTCTCCATGATGGAAGGTACTCCATGTAATCAACCTGCTCCCAGATGGTTGACTGTTCCCTCCAGATTCTATATCTGGAAGTCAGCATTATTCTCGGCTGTTGTCAAGTAATGTCTCAGCAATGACAATAGTCCAAGGAGTCTTGTAGAGAAGTCCAAGTTGTAAAATCCATGTATGGCTTGAATCTCAACCACCATAACCACCCTATTTCATGAGCCCATTGGGAAAGCATAGAGTTGTAGAGAAAGAGATTGATATTCACAAAGTATTTGTTCATCTGATCATTTAGAGCCGTATCTGCAGTGAATGCCATTAATAAACTATTTTTTAAGATATTCTCCCAGTCGAAGACATTCATCCACATACCTCTTCCCTCTTGCTTATACCTTGCCAGCAATCTTCCAAACCTATTCTTTCCAAGCACCTGATCATTTGATCATACCACTAGTGAAACAGGATAAATCCAAACTTTAGATAATCTAAACTGGATAAAGCAGATAGCCAATTCTACCAATGGGATAATTATTCTGTCTTTTATAACCACACTTTAATGGGTGTAGTATTATAGCAATGTCCTTATGGCAAGAGCCAACATGTAATATAAAATTACCTATACTAGACTCTATGTTTTTATTATTCAATTGATTATGGGAGTGTCCTTAGCTTTCTACAGATATAAGTTGAAGTGAATGTGTCAGTGAATAGAGGAAGGTACACTGTGGTGTGGACCAACTGATCATATAATGTACTGCAGTCCAACCTTATGTGTACTACCTCCATTGGATGATGGAATGCCACTTGGGACACCAATTTTATAGCCTGATGAATCAGATAATATCCAATTTGTAATGGGCATCTCAAGTCATCTAGTCACATTGTATTTCATCTTTAAGCATTTAATATCTCAATTAGGATCCATTTGCAAACCAGGAGTTTTCTTAAAACAAGAGATTAATAGAAAACTGTATGGCTTTACAGCAAATTCCAGATAAGTGTACTCTGATTCTCTTATCAGGGTTTTCCATAGGTTCTGTTCAGTATCCTGTTTTGTCATGGACACTTAGAATAACATTGACTCAACTGTTTCATTAGCGCCAAGTGGCACAACTTCTTATACTTAAACTGGAACAAGCTAAGGGACTTGTCTTTCTCTGTAGTTCTCTCAAACTTATGAACTGCTAGTTAAGAAGGTAACATGTACCCTAATGTGTACTGTATATCCATATGCCTAAAAAATTTATAAAATGCCAATAAGGCTTACTTCCATTCTAATGACTCAAAATGAAGCATCTTGTTTTCATTTGAGATGGACTATCACAACATGTCATAAAACTGCTAGATTCAAGGAACTTTACTATATCTTTACTAACTGTTTATGAGATTCGTGTGGTTTGCCTATTTGCTTTTTCATTGGCTGGTGACTTGACAAAACTATTTTATTGATGTCTATTTCCCCTACAGTATTCATCTTCTGATGTCGCTCCTCAGAAAACACACCTTGGGAATACACAGAATCTTTCTGAGATGGTTGTGATTTTCATCAGCATTCACTTTGTCTCTTCCCATGATCTTCCTGTTAAATTTCTGGCTGATCTAGCACTATGGATATCATGCCCAGCTATTAGTACTCACTAATTGCTAGCTGATTGCTCTACTGTTTTTGACAGAACTGAGACATAAATTGCTCCAAAATGTGATCTGATTAAAGTTAGGTTTCTTTGAAAAGCTAAGCTTTGTCAGTCTTTGAGGATACTTCAGCCCTGGGAGGGCTCTTATACTTTTTCTCTAGTTTACTCTGACAAAATTCTAGTTAATCTACATTTTCTCTTGTTGCTATTGATACCATGGAATTACTTGCCTCACCTATATGTTCATTACAAATATCTTTACTGTTTTAGATGATAAATGTCCTCACACTGTGCTTCAGATGAAGTCAGTCCTGTTATGTAGAGCTTCAGTGCCCTCTGTTTTCACTGCCTGCCTCCATCTGCAGCAGAATCTCTGCCCCACTACCCTGGAAATGTAAGCAAGTGCAATGCCCAATTCTCCTTTAGTGGCATTTTAGTGACTTTAAATGGTTAACTTTTATAATTTTTTATTAAATTCTTATTTCTCTGGGACACTGCTGAGCTCTGTATACACTCATTTCAAATTTACCTCTGTTCATTCATATTATCATTTTTAGATATAATTTACATACCATAAAATTCATTTATGTAAAGTGTAGAACTCAGTGGAGTTTCAGTAGGATCACAGTATTATGCAACCATCAACACTATCAAATACCAATGTATTTTTGTAATCCCCCAAAAAAGCCCAATGGCCATTAAGTTACTTCCCATTTTACCTTATTCTGAGCCCCAGGAAACAATATTCTATATCTACACATTTGCCTATTCTAAGAATTTCATATACATGGATTCATATAATATATGGCCTATTTCACTTAACATAATGTTTTCAAAGGCCATCAATCTTGTAGCATGTATTTTATTATTTTTTTGGCTGAATAATATTCCATTGCATGGATATATTATATGAATATAATTTGGTTTATCCACCCAACAGCTGATGAATACCCGTTATTTCCACTATACTGCTATAATGATAATAATGCTATAAACATTTGTGAACAATTTTTTGTGTGGACATGTGTTTATGATTCTCTTCAGTATACATAGCTACATTTTACAGTTCCACCAGTAATATATGAGGATTCCAGTATCTCCCAAATCCATGCCAATACTTATTATTATCTGTCTGCCTGGATGATAATATTCTAGCATGTTTGAATTGTTATCTCATTGTGGTTTGGATTTAAATTTCCCTAATGATTAATAATGTTTAGTATATTTATTATTCTTATTATTGTACTTTAGGTTCTGGGGTACATGTGCAGATCATGCAGGATTGCTGCATAGGTACATACGTGGCAATGTGGTTTACTGCCTCCATCCCCTTGTCACCTACATCTGGTATTTCTCCCCATATTATCCCTTCTCACCCTTCCCACCCGCTGCTGTCCCTCCCCTACCCACTTCAACAAACCCCAGTGTGTGATGCTGCCCTTCCTGAGTCCACATGTTCTCAGTGTTCAACACCAGCCTATGAGTGAGAACATGTGGTGTTTTGATTTTCTGTTCTTATGTCAGTTTGCTGAGAATGATGGTTTCCAGATTCATCCATGTCCCTACAAAGGACACAAACTCATCATTTTTTATGGCTGCATAGTATTCCATGGTGTATATATGCCACATTTTCCTTGTCCAGTCCAACTCCTCACCAGCAAGGGAACAAAGCTGGATGGAGAATGAATCTGATGAATTGACAGGAACAGGCTTCAGAAGGTGAGTAATAACAAACTTCTCTGAGCTAAAATAACATGTTCTAACCCAATGCAAAGAAACTAAGAACCTTAAAAAAAGGTTAGATGAAATGCTAACGAGAATAAATGGCTTAGAGAAAAATACAAACGACTTGACAGAGCTGAAAAACATAACACAAGAACTACGCAAAGCATACACAAGTTGCAATAGCCAAATTGACTAAGCAGAAGAAAGGATATCAGAGATTGAAGATCAACTCAATGAAATAAAACAAGAAGGGAAGATTAGAGAAAAAAGAGTGAAAAGAAATGAACAAAGCCTCCAAGAAATATGGGATTATGTGAAAAGACCTAATCTGCATTTGATAGGTGTACCTGAATATGACAAAGAGAATGAATCCAAGCTGGAAAACACTCTTCAGGATATTATCCAGGAGAACTTCCCCACCCTAGCAAGGCAGGCCAACATGCAAGTCCAGGAAATACAGAGAACACCACAAAGATATTCCTCAAGAAGAGCAACCCCAAGGTAAATAATCATCAGATTCACCAATGTTTAGTATCTTTTAATGCTTTTATTATAGATTTATATATCTATTTGAAGATATGTCTATTCAAATATTTGGCTCATCTTTCATCTAGATATTTGTCTCATTGTTGCATTCTAAGAATTATTTATATTTTATAAAACTTAGACACTTACCAGCTATGATTGCTAATATTTTTTCCTATTCTGTGGATAATTTTACCACTTTCTTGATAGCGTTCTTTGAAGTACAAAAGCTTTAATTTTTATAAAGAACATTTCACTATATATACTTCTTGGCTGCTTGTGCTTTTGGTGTCATATCTGAGAAATAATTGTTTTAACCAATGTCAAAATAATTTATGCTTATTTTCTTCAAAGAGTTGTATAGTTTTAGCTGCAATATTATGGCCTCCAATCCTTTTTTAGTTAGTTCCATTTTGAGTTAATTTTTTAAATATGGTACAAAGTATGGCCACTGAAGTTCTGCTTGATTCGTGTTTTGGTCAGGTAATGATTAGAAAAAGGTTTTTTTTTTTTAGTGTGTGGAACTAATCTTTGCTAAGGAGCTTTGCATGTGTATCGAGGTACATCTTAAACACTCAATCCGTTGTTTAAAACTCTCACTTCGCCTTTACTTCCTGTTTGTACAAAGCCTCAAGGTTAATTACAAGTGAGAGCTTGGGACTTTCTTGGGTCTTTCCAGAGCCATCACACAACTCTGTACATATCTAGAGCTGTACACATATTCAGCAAGCCATGTGGATTTTTAGAAGTCAAAGTTTTTCCCAACTCCTCATGAATATCTCATTCTGAATGTTTACCTTGTAAATGTCTTACTAATTTTATTATTGCCAAACTCTATAGTTTGCCTTTAATGTTGTCTACTGTCTCACAGAGCCATAAAACTTTTGCCGTGAATTTTTTTTTTTTAACCGACAACCCTAAGGGTAAAGCTGTTAACACTAGCCAAGCCTTCAATCAAGTCAAATAAAGACAGCCTTTTAAGTGGAGTTTTTGAGGAAATGAGAGACAGTTTAGATAATCACAATTTTCTGGGAATGAGGCTTTGTAGAATATCCCACATTATACTTCTATCCCAGTGTCTGCCAGACTGCTGGCTGTCACCGTGATTGTGGGCTGCTTATTTTCAAAGCTACTGCAGAACTATACAGGGAGATAGGACAGAACAAGTTAAAATGCTACAAAGCTCACTGTTTTTACCTAGATTCAGCCATTTTTCTCGAATAAACTCTCCCTGGGTTGCTTCAAGTCTTTGTTAATTTCAGTAGTTATTGAAAAAGTTGACTCTGAACATTTTTTCCCAGTGTTTTTATTGCTTTAATGAAAGAGAAAATATTTGGAGGTCCTTACTCTGACATCACCCCATGGATTCATTTTTAATATTCTACTTAGAAAGTTTCTCTGTTCTTATCTTCAAGGAAATACTTATAATGTTTATTCTTTATTTCACTTCCTCAGGATAATCTTGCCTAAATAGAAGTTATTCTTTCATCTTCTGAACTCTCCTATAATAACTATCGTAGTTACTAAAATGTCATCTTTCCCAGGGATTACCTAAACTCTTATTTGAAGCTAATATTGTTTAACTTTTGACATGTGTATTTGTAATTTCTTTCTTCATCAAAATTATAATTATTTTAAAGATGGTAACATTATCGTATACCCCTATATATCCTGAAAAGATTCCACTTACATAAATTGAATTCAATGGATCACTTATTTAAATCAAAGTTAGGTATTTCACTATGAAAATTGCTGTCAGAATTTTATTTATGCCATGTATTCCAGAACTGGAAGGTCTGGGGACCAAAAAAATTTCATGACTTTGATAGAATATTACTTCATATTATTTTTGAGGCATTTTCCATGTGACAAGCTTTATACATTTTTATTATCTTCCTGGTTGCTTAGCCTGGATCTTCACAGGAATTTAAATATTTAGCATGCCCCAGATTTTACTTGCCACAAAATATTTTATAGTTACTGCGTTTATACTATAGCACTACCTTCATATCCCCTTGAGTAGAGTACCAATGACATATTTAGTTATATTTATTTCTGGTAAAAATGCTATACTTGTCTTAACTCATGTTAGATATTTGGAAACTTCATACATTGAAAAATTATTTAAAGTGAAAGAATGTTAATTATTTATAAAACGAAATTGCTGTGAAGAAGGCTGAAGAAAATATCTTAAGGGTATTGTCAGCCTTTCACTGGGGAAACCATAAAACATGAGATATACCTTACTGTTGAAATCATTTGAAATTATTCACATGCACACACATCACACACACAAAAAGCATGATGCAATTTTGTGCTTCAAATGGATACTGCCACTTGCATGCCAGGGAAGGCTGCTCTCCCTGAGTCTCACTGAAACTTTAAAATATTCATGGCAAAAGCAGTCATGCCTTTTCCAAGTACTGAGAATGAGAGTAGTTACATATAAGATGACAGTATGTATTCGTGTTTCCCTTCAAGTATATATCTGGGTTCTGCTGCAAATGAAAGAATAAGCTCAATTATTTTTCTTCATTCTCCCTATTCCCACGGACAGAGGGGACAGGTATACAAGAAAATAAAATTATTCTATGTTTAAGCAGAAGCTAGAAGAGACTCCATGTGGGATATTCCTCATCTGTACACTGCACCAGAATTAAATGAATGCTCTGTCTGTATACACCCTTTTTGCCTGCCACCACCTCACAACACACAAAATTGTTTTCTCCCTGTTGGGTTTGAAGAAATGTAAATAATAAGTCATCATATAAACCTGATCCAATCAGAAGGCTTTTGTTTTTCCTCAGGAAAACTCTCCTCTTTATGACAGAAAAACAACTTGAAAACAATGAGCAGAAACAAAGAAAAGAAATGATTTTCACATCAAAATGCTAGCGCACCTGTTAATTCCCTAACATAGTCATTTTTAAGTCAGCACTTAAAAATAAGTCCTTTTCCGTGTGATTCATTAAATCTACCATGGTAGATATGAATCAGAAGCAAAACTTACCTTCTGTCTTATAGAGATAGTCAGCCATAACCAAGATATTATTTAGGGACCAAACAATGTAAGTTCTGATGTTTAAACATAAATGGAAAACAAATTTTATCAAAGTCTATGAATTTCACTTGGATATGAAAGTACTTTTACTTTTTATGTGCCCCTCCAATGGGCTAAAACCCTGATCAAAGATTGAAAACAATGGAAAGTTTGCTCCTATAACTAAGAAACCACTGAATTCATTTTTACAACCATTTTGTTGGAAGTTGGTATATGTTCTGATTCTTTTAACATCTAAGAATATATGTCTGTTGCCTTCAAAGTGAAAGACAACTTAGCTATATATAAAAAGTTAAGGCTACAATTTTTTTTTTTCCTCAAAATTCTGAAGCAGTTGTTTTACCACCCTCAGATTTTTAGTATTGAGAAGTCTGAGGCCAGTCTGGTTTTTTTGTTGTTGTTTGCTGCTTAGCCTGAGTCCTTGTCACATTCTTTATAAATAATATGGAGACATCTCAAAAGAAAATACTCAGAAGCTAGTATCATTCTATCAACTTCCCATATACTGAAGGAACACTTTTGAGATGCAGAATTAGATCCTGATATTATTTTAAAATGTTTTTTCCTGTTAATTATATTTATATGTTTCCACATTCTCCTCTAAATGCCCTGTTGCTCAATATTTCTTTACAAAATATGAAGGGTTTCCTCTGCTAGTATGGCCAGTTATGATGATGTCTGTTAGGAGAAACAGTTGAGTATTGACTCAGTGTACTGAGTTGTTATCATTACTATCTCAAGTACAAATTCTCAAAGTTTTGATATATGGAAGGTATTACTTCATTGTCCCCCAGAAATGATGTAGATCTTCTTTAATTTGTTTCGTCATTGGTCATTGCACTGAGAACTTGGAATCAGGGATTAAGAGGACCCCGGTGGGGCTCATGCTACAATTTTTTTTTGTAAATACAACTGATACTTTTAACCATTTTTTTCACATTAAAAGACTACGTGATGTAAAAAACGTATAAAATATATAAGTTAAAAGCTTAAAAAATATTTGGTTGGCCTTTGAGATTTTTATTGAGATATTTGAAGTTATTTCATCAGCAACACTTTTATCAAGATAATACAGGTATTAAAATTAGAATAAAAAGCTGTTCTTAACTGATCTCCAAACTGAAACAACACTGAGATTCCCAGAATTCAACTGACATTCAAATTGGCTGAACTAGGCAAAAGAGAAGAAAAAGAAATAATGGTTTGTAATCTGACATTTTAGATTTATTGGGGTAGGGGAACTGTCTAAAACACAGAAGAATCACACCCAATCCAGGGGATCATATTTAAAGATAGTGACCCTCTGATAGATGTTTGGAGTAGACTATATCAGTTTATAATTTTTGAGATAAAATATCTAAGTTTTTGATGATTGCTAAGATGAACTAAGTCAGCTAGAATCTATCTAATGCACTGATTGCTACTAAAACTGAACTACAAAAAAAAAAAGAAAGTCAACTACTTAGACAGCAGCAGGAGGATCGGAAGTTAAATCCTGAAAGCAACCCACAGTAGATAGCGAGTTTCACATTGTTTTATTCCTTTATCACTTGGCTTGGATGTTTACTGTCTCTATTGAAAGGCTCTGGACTTTAATTCCAGTCTCCACAGCTCCCTGACAGTGCTGATATCTCTGCTTAACCTTTTAGCTTCTTAGCATCTGTGAAGCAGGTTCGCTAATTACTATTTGTCTGGGTCTGTTGAAACAGAACATACTCACATGCACAATACATGAAGCAGGCTTTTACTGACAGATAGGCAGCAAGGGACTAAAGAAGCTTATGATTCATTGTGAGCTAACCATCTAAGTTCCAACAAAGCTGCCCAGAGTAAATGAAGTCTCAGCGGAGCATGCCCCACTTGCACTGGCACTGAGGAAGCACAACTGGCAGTCTGCTCTAGATTACATAACCCAGGGGCCACATGATCACTGGGCAAAGTTTTGAAGGCTGTCTTGCTTCCACAGGAGGGAGGAGTAAAGCCCAGGCTATACTAGATCTGTTCCTCCCTAACTCAAGATATTGCATTCCCAGCACATTCTACAGTTATCTGTGAGAACTACAAGCAAGAAAGTGGGATATCTAGGTACATGGAGAATTGCCCTGCAGTCTACCCCTCTATCCAGACATCTCTCATAGCAAAGTCAGTCCATTTCATATGCCCACTAACCTCTCTGAATCTGGAGGAAGAGGTTTATCTAGCCAGATTGATGTGGCACCTTAACTGACCCAAACTCAGTACGGCACCATTGAGTAACAGACAGAAAATCGTTTACTGGGTCCCAAATGACTACTACCACTAGCAAGATGGCCAGACCTCCCAGAGGCAGTGACCTAACCCAGGATCCCAGTGACCCACATAAGAAGTTGCTAAAAAAGGCAAAGAAGGATTATCAGATAGCCACAGTTTGTAGCCAGTGAACCTGCTTCCAAATCTCCTCTATTTATGTCTCTACTGTACCTGACGTGCTTATCTAGCTATAGCAATAGGTCTTGCCAATCACACACACGCCTCTCAGTTGGGCTAAAAGAAAGTCTAGAGCAATTCTGTTGTCTAAAACAACTTTCCTGAGGAATCTGGGGGATGTCCAGGGCTTCCAAGATAGCAGCAGTAGAAGAGGCAATATCTGCATGGTCAGAAGCAGGATTTTTAATACTTTTTGGTGAGTAGTGACTCATGTATGACACCAAAGATCCAATAAAGGACATAAACCCAAAGTCAGTTCCACCACTTGGTAGGTTCCCAGTACGCCTGTGTAAAGCTTTAGGCTGCTGGCCCAATGGAGCATCCCATCCCCACGGTGATATCTAGGGGCACCCCCAGTACACCCAATGTGCAGGATCCCACCAGCTACCAGCTTTACAGACATGGCATTGTCCATCCTGTATCTAGGCCATTCCCAGCCACCTGCAGAGAGAATGCAACCCTTGGGCACACACAGCACCCCTTTCCTCATTTTCTTGAAGAGTGAACCATTCAATGGTAAAGAGGCATTGACATTTCCCAGCCAAGTCTCATTGATGACATAGTTGCATGAGACCAATTTTCTTCATGTGATATTGTTCACACAACTCTACACAGGCTAGCACTGGTACAGTTCTTGTTTTCTTCATTACCACTGGAACATTTCCGATTTATGTAATCAGAGGAGCTTAGGGCATCAAAGCACAAACCCACCAAGATTTTGTTTACTTATAGTTGTGGTATTTTGCCACACAGTCAATTATAAGTTAAAACAGAGAACCTTCTGCTCTCTCTCATCAACAGGTACCAGATCCTCATTCAGTGAGCCAGGGCTGCTCAGGTTCTGTTAGTGTACATGTGGTCACTAAGGAATGCTGGTGTGGTTTATCACTGGCAGGTCACTGTGGTCTATGACAGAATGAGGTCCAAATGAAAAATCCAACACTTTATCAGATTATCCACATTGGCCGCAGTCTGGGAGAGCCTAAAGAAGACATTATGTTTCCAGGCCTGTGCTACCCTGTCCTTGCGGAAAAAGCAGATTAACAAGGTAGTACCCCATCACTCTACCCTCCCAGGGTCCCAGGTATCTTCTACCTATTGCATAAGGGTTGGGCTGAGTTGGTGTAGTGAACCCATCTGTCTGCCACAGTCCCAAGGCTAGTACTTCTGTTATCACACTTTATTATTTTTGCTTGACCCAGACCTTTTGACCTCTGTCATCCAGCCTAAAAAGGGAGGTTATGTCCGGTACTACCTTGACATGTCTGATAATATCCACTATACAGTAAGGATAAAATGCTCCCTACCACCAGAGGAACTCTAGCATCCTGGTATTCCTTGGTGTTTCTCTCTGCCTCTGTGGAATCTTATAGAGGGGAGGAACCCAGGAGAAGTATATCTTCAGATTGAAGTTAGGGAGCCTTGCCTGGGGTAGCATTCTATTTCCATAGACTCCAATACACATGCAAATTGGAGTCATTTCTTCAGCTGTTTTGTGAGTTGGCTGGCCCACCATTCAATGGCTCTGTTGGCCTGAGGATGACAAAGTGTATGGAAAGTCCATTGCGTTGTATAAGAATGCACACATTGTTGTGTTACTTGGGTATGACTATTCCTTGGTCAGAGTGAAGGCCCATGGAGTAATCAAAAACATGACATGTGTTCTTTTAAGAGAAGCTGTGTTAGTTCCGGCCTCTACACAGGTGATTCTTATACTTTTCCATTCCATACAGCAAGTTATTGTAATAGCACTTGTCCTTTAATAATCCAGCCACTTAGTTGCCTTTCTTCTGGCCAGATGTCCAGGTTGTTGGCAACAGCCAATGAGTCGGTGAAAATGTAGCAAGATAAGGTGGTAGAGGAAGCTTGTGTGGCTATCATCACTGCATGTACTTTGGCCCATTGTTCAAAATTTCCGTGTCTAGTCTTAGTCATGAGACAGCTATCCACTGGCGAGATGGCTGCCACAGCCCAGGAGACACTGCCTGCTTGCCATTTGGCAGAGTCATCAGTAAACAAGCCTCGTCATGCTGTCAGTAGGCACATGTCTGAGTCTTGGGCCCCAAGTAGCCACAGTAGGATCAAAAACATCCCATACATGTTACTTAGTCCCTTCTGGCAAGTTAGCCACTTGCTCGTGGAGCCGATAGCTCTCTTGGCTGCTAGGCCCAATCTTTTGAATGTATCCTATCCATTTGACCACTGAGCTGTATTGAGCCTGTCCAATTTCATTGGCAAGGTTTGTGAATGCCCAGGTAAGAAAGAATGCCCAGGTAAGAAAGAATGCCACAGTGTCTCTTGTGGCAGTTTAATCGTAAGATGCCCAGCCTCCTTTGGTGTCCAAAAGAGGTATAACTGGGGGCAACCTCAGGCAATTTATATGTTCAAACTCCAAGAGGCTAGTACACCCCAGTGGCAGTATTCTATTGCCATAGACTCCAATCCACATGCAGAGTGGTTATGGACACAAGCCATTTCATCAGGCCAGCAGGCTTCAAAGCTTTTAAAGTCAGTACCTGGGCTACAGCTCATTGAATGGCTTCCAAAGCCTGCTGCTGCAAAGGGTTCCGCTTAAAGTTGGTAGCTTTGTTGGTCACCTAAGGGGACCAACAGAACACTCAAATGGGGTACATACTGTCTTTAGCACCCAGAGAGGCCTGTCAGCTATTGGGCCTCCTTTTTATTAGTGAGTACCTTCGGGCTTGGAAATGCTTGAGTGTGTCTGGAATACCTCTTTGGCATTCTGCCCAAGTGACCCTGGCATTTAGCCTGGACGTCTATTGTTCGTCTCCATGACCCAAAGGCCTTTCTGACCAGCCAAAAGGGTCTGCTGTACTGTGATAGTATAGTATGCAGCAAGGTCTGAATTAGCAAAATAATATCCTCTTTCCCACTTAGCATGCAGTACTGCTTTTGTTGAACAAACTTTTTGGACTTGGGTCGCGTAGGTGGCAGGACGAAGTGGATATATTCCTGTTAGGCTCGAATTCTTGGCTATGATGTGGTGATATTCTGTTCCACAAGCAGCCAAAGTGTCAATGCATATGTCAGCTAAAGAAAAAAAACCTTTACTTTCATTAACAAGATTGGGTATGAGCAGACAGGAAGAGGGGTTTGAAGGAGAATCTGAGGAGCAAGGGGAAGGCAGCAAGGGTAGAGTGAGAGACAGGGTAAATGCCGACCTAAGCAAAAACGACTATTGGCATTTTTAAGGCTGCCAGTAACAAGGAAGGGCTTTTCTGTTTGTGCGTTCCTGTTTTTTGGTTAACATGAGTAGCAGGGCTCTTGAGATGAGGTATAAAGGAACACAAGAGGGCGGAGACAGAGTCACGGGGCTTAGGATTTGTGTTAGGTATTAAGTGAGAGACTGGGTTGAAGTCAGGTCCAAGAGCAATTGCTACTTTGGGGGTTTCAATACAGAGTGCATAAAGCTGGAGAAGGCAGGGGGCTGAAAGTAAGTACGTGAGGTGGGAAGAGGAAACAAAACTTTGGAGATTGTGAGAGCTATAGAGGGTAAGTGGGGCATAGCCTATGGTTTTTTTTTTTTTATTTTGATAGTCTATTTTATTTTTTTTATTGCATTTTAGGTTTTGGGGTACATGTGAAGAACATGCAAGATTGTTGCCTAGGTACACACATGGCAGCGTGATTTGCTGCCTTCCTCCCCTTCACCTATATCTGGCATTTCTCCCCATGCTATCTCTCTCCAATTCCCCACCCCCTGCTGTCCCTACTCTATTTCCCCCCAACAGACCCCAGTGTGTAGTGCTCCCCTCCCTTCTTGTAGCCTATGATTTTAAGGGGTTTTAAGAGTATCAGGGTGGCAGCTGCTGCTGTGCATAGGCATGAGGGCCAGCCCAGGACTGTGAGGTTAAGTTGTTTGGATAAAAAGGCTACAGGCTACCATGGGCCCGGCTCCTGTGTAAGAATTCCGATGGCACAGCCTTTTATTTCTGCTGTGTAGAAAGAGAAGAGTTGAGAGGAGTTGGAGGGCGCTGGTGCAGGGGCTGTCTCTAAGGCCTTCTTTAGCGAATGAAAGGAAGAAAGGGGGAAGGATTTTTGGTTTATGGCGTCAGCTAAGTTTCCTTTTGTAGGTTTATAAAATGGTTTAGTTAGGGGGGCAAAGCCTGGTATTTAAAGGCGTAAGTATCCTACAACGCCTAGGAAGGAGAGAAGCTGTTATTTAGTGGATAGGGTTGGGGTTTGGGAAATTAACCGGATACGGTTGGCAGGGACAGCGCGTATATGTTGGCAAAGGATTATAACAGATGGGGAAGAAATTTGGGCTTTAGAAAACAGCATTTTTGAGGTTAAGAACAGAATAGTGAGTTGCGGAAGCGGGTATGGAAGATAGGAGGGTATAGGGGTTTGGTACAACCAGGTGGATGGGAGGTACAATCTGATTGATGAGGCAGAGATCTTGGACTAGTCTGTAGAGTTTGTCTGTTTTTTTGGACAGGTAGGATAGGCGAACTGTAAGGAGAGCTTCTCGCTTTCTCATACATCATTAAAACAAGAGCTCTCCCTCCACACAGCTACCCTACCAAACGCCGCTGTAACCTTTAACAGCCGCAGCCCTTGCTGGTTCCCTTGGCATTTGGGTTCAAAGCCCCAGCCCCCTCAGAACACTTACTCTCTGTTTCAGTTCTGTCTAAGCCAAGGACTTTATTTCCTTTGTGGTTCTTCTTACATCTGCCTTCCTACCAACTGGACAGGCACTTGCAGCCTAGTTTTCCTTACTCCCAGAATTCAGTTTGCCAATGGAAACAAAAGCCTCCCTGTTCTCCTTGTAGTCCCGACGTGACACAAGTGGGTCATTCCATTAATCCTCTTACTTGTAGGGTTAGGAATTACTATTGCACTCAGCACAGGTATAGCAGGGCTTACCACTTCAATGATCACCTTCTGTAGCCTCTGCAATGATTTCTCTGCTAGCATTGCAGAATTAACTCAATCACTAGCTCTTCTTCAAGCTCAGGTAAATTTCCTAGCTGCAGCTGTCCTCCAAAACTGCAGAGGTCTTGACTTACTAACTACTGAAAAAGGAGGTCGTTGCCTGTTCCTAAGTAATGTTGTTTTGATGTAAACCAGTCTGGCCTCATGTATAATGCCATCAATAAATTTTAAGACAGGGTCCAAAAGCTCACTAATCCAGCAAGTGATTACTCTGGAGCTGGCTGGACTGGCTGGACACTCTCTAACCTGGAGTCACAGCTTCTTTCAATCCTTAGTCCTCTAATACCTAAAGTTCTCCTCTCTTATTTGTACCCTGTGTTTTCCGATTAATCGCTCAATTCCTACAAAGTCGTATACAAGCGATAACCAATCAGTCAATATGACAAATCCTCCTTCTAACAAACCCACAATATCAAACCTTGCCCTCTGAGATCTCCCAGCCGTCTAAATTCTTTCCCATTTTTAGGTTTCCATGCCATCCCCAGTTGCACTCGAAGAAGCCCTGAGAAACATCGCCCCATCACCCCTCTGTGCCAGCCTTCCTAATAATCCACTGCCCTCCACTCTTCATTTCTTTTCCTTTATATTACTAATATAAAAAGACAAGAATGTAAGGTCTGACTGCTCCGTGGACAGCATGGTTACCCTCGTGAACCACACATACACCTCTGGAGGGCCTTCCGGAATTAGAAAACCTGAAATGGCGGTAAGATCCTAGAAAGAGGAAGAAATGATCAACTCTGCAGGCGCCTACTTAACTCTGAGGCATTCTCTATTGTTTCTTATTGTGGTCTCAATTGACAAGGCCACTGGACTTTGTGACGGACTTTGACCAACCTCCTGATGTCACACCCTACGGCTCCCTTCCAGCTTGGTCAATCTTATAAGTCCACACCCTACAACCCCCACCCTAGCTTGCAAAAAACCGCCCTAAACCACTTTTGTAACTTTCCACTGCCTCCCCACAACCTGTAAAACTAACTCCTGTCCAGCCGCCCTTCATTGACACCCTTTTCGGCCTCAGCCCACCTGCAGCGAGGTGAATAAACAGCTATGTTGCACTCTCTCTCTCTCTCTCTCTCTCTCTCTCTCTCTCTCTCTCTCTCTCACACATACAACTTTTAAAGAATTACAGTGGGTTTTATTTATAAGTCTTATTGAGCACCACAGAGCAAGACCCATATCCTGGCTGCAGCCCTGTAGAGGGTTTTTATCACACTGTTTTGCACAGTATTTTAGCCTGATGATTATATATAGATGGTAAGGAGTTAGTACATGTAAAATTGTACTAAACTTGTTCGGAAGTTATATTAAAGCAAAATCAGATCAAGGTTTAGGTGTAGAGTACATCTGTTTATAGTAGCATAATCACTAACCCTGTCAGGCATTATCTTATGTGTAGAAAAAGCAAGGACTAGGATTATTTATCTTCTAAGGGATACAGAGACTAGGGCAAGAGATATGAGGGTGGGAGTGATCTAACTTGTATTGTCTTTAAAGCATCTTTCTGAGAGCTGCTCATCATCAGAGTCGTCAGAGTCAGGGGCTTTCTGAAGTCATGCTGGCAAGCAGTAATGAGCAAACATGGTATGATAGTTAATACTGAGTGTCAACTTGATTGGATTGAAGGATGCAAAGTATTGATTCTGGGTGCGTCTGTGAGGGTGTTGCCAAGGGAGACAAACGTTGGAGTCAGTGAACTGGAAAAGGCAGACCCACCCTTAATCTGGGTGGATACACTCTAATCAGCTGCCAGCATGGCTAGGATAACAGCAGGCAGAACATGAAAAGCCTAGACTGGGTTATCCTTCCAGCCTCCATCTTTCTCCTGTGCTGGATGCTTTCTGCTCTCGAATATCGGACTTCAAGTTCTTCATCTCTGGGACTCAAACTGACTTCCTTGCTCCTCAGATTGCAGATGGCCTATTGTGGGAGCTTGTGAGTTTAATACTCATTAATAAACTCCCACATATATACATAGCCTATTAGTTCTGTCCCTCTAGAGAACCCTGACTAATACACATGGCTTCTTTTTATTTTTGTGGGCACATAGTATGTGTATGTATGTGTATATATTTAAGGGGTACATGATGTTTGCTACTTTGTCTCACAACTGTCATGTACTCAGCTATGGGAACCACAGTCACTGGCACCTGAAATGGCTCAAAGGGTCTGAAGCATAAGAAAATAAGTATTGTGAGACACCATATTTGTCCCCAAAGCTCCGGAATGTCATCAGTTTACTTTTTCCCCTGAGGGAACCTGGAAATATTGTTGCGTGGGCTCTAATATCCAAGAACCCCAGGGAAGTCTGAGTTCCTCTCTTTTCTCCTCTTGTCTTAACAGGATTATAAGGACATTAGCAATGAACTCCAATTGAGGACCTAATTTCTCAGGCTGAATGGCCCCATTTCTAACTGTGCCATTCAGCCTGAGACATCTGGATTTGCAATGTCTCTTTATCAAAAAAAACAAACAAACAAAAATCACATCAACCAGTTTGCATGAGATTCCTCTGGCCTTGCTCTATATTTATCCTTTAGATAATGAGTCTCTCTTTCTGTGAAGGCCCACAGAGCACACGTGTTAGTTCCCTCTCAGGGTTCCTCTGAGTACTCGCTTTCCCAGCTCTCTAGCCGGGAATAAGCAGCCACATGAGTGTCCAACAGCCAGGGGATCCTGTGCAGTGCTCCCCTGTTTCTGCTTTCCTTTCTCTCTGCTCAATCAGCAACCAGGTCACACATCTGGGTTGGGAGGTGACCTACGCCTACCTTTCACCCTTTACTCCTGATCAAACATCCGGCTGCCCATCTAGCCCCTGCTTGCTCAGGCTGATGCTTATTGGCGAAGTGGGCAGAGCAGTAATCCCCAGTACTGGCATGGGGGTTATTTGCTTCACCGACTTTGCCAACAAGCAATGGTTCTGTCAGACCAGACTCTACTCACTATGTCAGTTTTGTAAAGCAGGTTCACTAATTACCGTTTGCCTGAGTCTGGTAAGACAAAACATACACACCACAACTTATATGAAGCAGATTTATTACTCACCAGTAGGCAGCAAGAGACAAAAAAGCTTAGTATTTGTTGTGAACCAATCCTTCCACACCTCAACAAAGCTGCCCAGGGCAAGTGAAGTCTCAACTGAGCATGCCCCACTTACATTGCAGCTGAGGAACCCCAACAGGCGGCCCACCCTGGATTATATACCTCAGGGGCATAAAACTCATTGGGCAAAGCTTTGGAAGACATCTGGCTTCCAGGGAAAAGAGGAATAAAGTCCAGGCTGTGCCAGGGTATTTCCTCCATAACTCGAGATGTTGCATTCTCATCACAATCTACAGCTGTTCCTGAGAACTACAAGCAAGAAAAGGCAGAGAATTGGGTCACTCCAAGGCCACCCAGACAAATGACCTGCAGCACCAAATTTCTATACAAAGTTGGGTTCACTTCTCTGTGGTACCCTTTTTCCAGGGCCTTGGCCTGGCTGACTTTTTTATTCCTTGATTATAAATTTTCCCAGGAGACTTTTAAAACAGCTCAGTCTCCACTTTCTGCTTGGCCTCTCTGACACACTGAGGAAACACACAGAGGGAAAGGCATAGTAGAAAAGGTCAGCCTATCCTCTCTCTGTGGCCTTGACTTTTCAGGTCCTGATTTTCTTTGTTTTCTAATCTAGCCTTTCTTGTTGTCTCAGTGTGATAGTTGATTTGATAAAAGCTACTATGATGTAGCAAGAAATGGAAGTCTTAATAATTTATGGTTTTAGAAGTTATTAATTTTTAGTTTTATTGCCCAAATGCTTTCCAAGAAAGTTTTAAAAATTAATAATGCTTAAGTACATGATACGTATAGTGTGCCCTGTGGTTTATTCAGCCTATGCAGAATTTACAGTGGACTAACTGATATATTTAGCTGGTACCCATTTTCCACGTAATAAATATGTCTTTCCTCCTTTTTTATAAAGATTTTCTAGACATATAGCCCCACTTTAATGTGAAAATACATTTTCACACATATCTCGATGCAAAATTTTTTCTGAGTGTTCATGGATATTCACAAATTATTTTTTAAAGTTCTCAATATGCCTAAGTAATTGCAAGCAATTAAGTATATATTTAGTATATTCTTGCTTGGAAATTTTGATCAATATTGGGTTATAGACATCTCAAATCTCAAATTTGTATGTTGTATAAAATGTATTTTACAAATGTAGCACTGCCTTCCCAAATTTGGTTAAATATGATTAAACATACCTTCAAGCATATTTAAAGAAATTCTAAACTTAGCTAGTCTAAACTTAACTAAATTTTCTATAGTCTTAATAAATATCTGTTTCCAATAACTAGTCTAATAATTTTTGTAAAAGATATGGAAGGATTATTTGATAAAATTTATTATACTAGAAAAATCTAGCCTTGCTGCTGTAGCAACTATAAATCTGGCCTGATTTTAAAATTAGACAGGTAACATTTTTTAAACCACAAGATTTGAGATACTAGTTATAAATGAGGATTCTCTATGGGACCACTATTCCTGCTGAAGAAAAAGAGTTCTTCAAAGTCCTCTATATATTATGTGACATTAATATCTGAGCAGTCACTGACATAAAGGGTTGACTTACTTTTAAGTTATTAGTGCCAGCTTTCTATCGGCTTTAAGCTCAGAAATGTGAAAAACTTACCTTCTGAGAAATATGACACACTTTGATCAAGGAATTTTTAAGCAAAAAAAAAAAAAAAAAATCGAGATGGGAAATTTAATTGACAAGGTATAATAAAAAAAAATGTACCCAATGTCATTTGCATGTTAATTTTATCAAGGAAGACAGCTTCAGTCACATTACATCTTACCATATTCTAAGAAATACAACAGAGTCCACTCACCAACTTAATGTTGTGTTACTTTCTGGTCTTGTCTTCTTCACCTCAGGTCTTGATCTCCTGTAGGACATCCTGGCTTTTATCAGAAAGAAGGCTAAATTTTTCTTCTTAGTGTAAGGAATGACCATAACCAGTGGTTTGCCAAATCAAGGCATTCCGTTTAGTGCAATATTACAAAACAAAGCTTCACCCTCCTTGGGTGTGTAAACCTCACCCTAGGTGACAGCACTTAGAACCACAACTTAAGTCTTTACCCTAAAATACATGGTCTAGATTCACCAAAATGTCATGAACCCTAAGTCATACTGCAGGAAAACTGGCCTCACATCAACTATTCAGCCCAATGTTGGTGGCAAGATTGTCCAGATCACATCCAAACATTCTTCAACTTACCGCCATCAGGCATATACAGCTCATATAAAAACTTCCATATAATAGAAAACACCAAACCTTCTCAGTGACGCAGTACTCCATAACAAGCAGGTTTAGAGAACTGCTCCAATTCTAAGAGACCTCTCAAAATACAGAGCTAAGAACCAACACAAGATAAGACAGCAGCTGCTTAGATAACATAAACATCAGTGCCATTCACAACTTATATCTCATTCATGTAGAATAAAGATAAAATCATCAGCTTTAATCATTCAGTAAAGCAGTGTTACAGTCTCAGGTACTCATAGGGTATTATCTAATCATGACCTCCTTATTCTATGAAAATCCATCTTCTTCCAGTTTATGTTAAGCTTTTATGTATTTTTTTCTTCTACATATTTATCTCAGCAGTGTATAGCGACATTCTTGCATATGAACATTTGGAAAAGATGATAACTATAAAAAATCAAAATGAGTTTGTGACTGCAAGTTTCTACTTGGTAATTTTGAACATATATTAGGTCATATGTATGAAGATATGTTTTATGAAACAAATGCTGGGGAATTTGAAGTAGCTGCTTCCTTCATTAACTGACAGAAACAATTCAGATAAGGTCTTAAAATATTCTATAACATTTGCAGAGTGCTTTAAACTCCAGGTTGTTCTTATTTTTTCATTTAACATCAACTTGACTCTCTTTCTCAAACATTCTCATCAAATCTTTCTGAAATAGAAATTATTCAGATATATATATGTATATATATATATATATATATACACACATATCTCAATAATAAAGTGGAAACGTTCTAAATTTTTGCTAAATATTTCATAATCTGCTGTGGATTTATTTTCCCCCATAATCAAATCTTTAATATCTTCTATAGTAACAGATATTAATAAATATCTGTTTCCAAAAGGCATATATTTTGGTGTCAATATATTTTAAAATTATCATCTTGCTTTGTGCTTTGTTATTTTAAAGGATTTTTTTTTTTCTAGATATAACTGTAGTTCCCTATCCATGACGTCCACTCGCTTTCTCAGAATAATGTCTTTTTCCCTACTATATATTAGTGTTCCCAATAGAAGAACCATTGATCCTTGTTGGGTGCCCCGGGGTAAGCTTCTATTCCATGCTGAGTTACATCATTTTACCCATCCCTGATACTAGATATTAGTGGTTAAGGAATGTGCACCTGATCCAAGTTGCATCTTTACAGAAGCTTCCTTAGAATTTTTTTTTTTTTTTAATTTGAGAATAGTATCGGTTCATTTTAATCGCTTTCTGGTGAGGAAGTTGACAGCTATCAACAGACTTTCTTCCATCCTCACAGAAGGAGCTCATTTGAGATAAAGTAATTGCTATAAAGAAAGCGATTGACAGGCAAGATGGAAAAAGTGAGAAAAGAGAGTCTTGCTAGAGTTGGAGTCATTGGTGTGGCATTCCTGAGGCCCAACTTGCCTCCTTGCATTCCTCAAATGTTAGGTGACTAAATAAATTAACCGTCTTGCCTAGACTTATCAAGTTGGATTTCTGTCATCTAAAAACAACAAACAGTCCTGACTGTGTTATCTGTAATATATATTTCTAATAAATTTCATATTAATAAGTTAGATGTCCCAGATTTTACCTTTGTTTCTTTCCCCTGGGATTTTTGTCTTGAAGTTTTCTTGAATATTTTTTTGCATTCTTACTTCTTCATCTTCAGGTGTTTATTTTATAATCAAGAAAAAATTAGTTAATCGTTCAATTATTAAGGGATGCTCATTTAACTTATTAACATTAGCAATTGTATTTTATAGCTAAAATGTGTCTACTATTTATAATATTTAGATTTCTTTTCTCAATTTAACTATTCCAAAAATCCATAAAAAGAAAGTATCATTTTAGAATGAGTCATGTACTAGCTTTTGAAATTTTCATAGCTGTCATAATGGTTAACTTATTGCCATATTTTAAAAATAAAATACAGGCATATCTCTGATACTATCAAAATCCTAGGGGACCAATTTTCTATTTTACTCTACTAATGACATAATGGTCAAGGATTTTAAAATTAATGAACCAATAAGATTTTTCAAAGGCAGAATCAACAGAAGAATCTGAGAAAATAAGAACATGTACCTGTATAATATGTAAAGACATAGACTTAGTATTAAATTGTTTTTAGGTTTAGAAAAAATATATAAAATTCTGTGAGGTAAATTCTTGGTGTTGGTTTGATATCCAATAGGTCATAAGAAAGTGAGTTATACTTCTGAAGGAACAAATAAGGTAATAAAATAAAACCTAATATTACTTCTCAGGAACAATAGAGTGTCAAACAATGCAAAAAACAAGAAAGTGACAGATTATGTCTCTAAAAATCTTGGCATCAGTTCAGATAAACTAGATACTAAATAATATCAATGTCTGAAGGAGATTGTTATTTTAATATTGTAGAAAAAGTAGTAAGAGTTCTTCATGAGAATTTTTACTTTCCTAGTGTGCTCTCTCTAACTCCACTTTTGTTTCTGTAGCTACATCTTGACCCTAACATCCATGGTAAGCTATTCATTTAAGTGTACCTCATGCTTTCTATCTCTCACATAACATGTGTTGTCATTGTTCTACAATATAAAACAGATTATGAGTGAAGGTTTGCCAGAGGCATAAAAACAAGATACATTCTATTATCCAACATTAGGTAATTAAAAATGTGAATATATTGCTACAAGCAATCTACAGTTTTTTTTTTTGCAATCCAATCTGTACTAGCTTTCAAATACATAAACAATTATACATATATAACTATATTTTTATGTGCACAATATATATAATTATATTTATATATAATTTTAAAAAAATATTGGTGCTTCAGCTCTAATTAAACTTATTTTGCTTATCTACAATTTGCAGATAAGGCTATGGAGTTCCTCTTTTTGATTAATATAAAGGGTCTTCAAAATGTAAAACAATTACACTTGCTGAAAATATTCAAGCGCTTTGACTGTAGCCATTTACAGTATGTTTCACACATGTATATTTGACTAAGACTTAGATAGAAAAATAAATGTGGTATAAACTGGACCCTTGCATACATTCAAAGTCACCTCATGAGGGATAATATTCTGGCACTTTTCTAGAGAGCATGATGTGAAAGATCTTAAAGAAGCAGAGGTCAAGAGGAGAAGATCTCAGAGATGGATTTATCTATCAACTTTTTAAATATTTGCAATGACATATCCATATTTTAAAGTTTAAAAGACAATCATCGACATATAAATTAATACAGATACTGCATCATCAGTTGGGATTCCCAATTCCTTCCCACCTGCTCCCCTGGCTCCTGAGAATGCTCAGACTTGGGGAGGATTTGGATCCACTTCGTTTCTCACATCTCTTGCCCTATGCATCTCTTCACCTGTATTGTTTGTCGTATCATTTGTAATAAACCAGGAAATGTTAAGTAAAGTGTTTCCCTGAGTTCTGTGAGCTGCTCCAGCAAATTAATCAAACCCATAAAGAGAGCTGTGGGAACCCCAATTTATAGCCAGTGGATTAGCACATAGACATAATAATGTGAACTGTACAATTAGCATTTGAAGTGGGGTTCTGTGAGACTGAACTTTCAACCAGGGGGTATCTAATACTGTCTTCAGGTAGATAGTATTAGAACTGAATTGAATTAGAGGACACCCAACAGGCGTCCACTGCAGAATTGCTTGCTTGCTTGCTGGTAGGGAGAAAGTCCTATACATCTGGTGTCAGACATGTGTTTTGAGTGTATAGTAGGATAAATTGAATGTTTCTTTCTACTCACCCCCAAAGGTCATGTGTTGGAAACTTAATCCCCAGTGCAACACTGTTAGGAAGTGGAGCCTGATACAAGGTAATTGGGTCATGAGGGCCCTGCTTTCAAGAATGGATGAATTTCATTATCATGGCTTAGTTACCTAGAAATTGGGCCTGTAACAAAAAAGTGAGTTCTGTCCCTTCTTGCTTTCTTGCACTTCAACCTTCTGCCATGGGATAAGGCAGTATGAAGGCCCCCACAATATTCCAGCACCATGCTCTTGGGCCTCCAGAAGCATGAGTCAAATAAACTTCTACTCTTCATAAATTATTCTGTCTGTGGCAGTCTGTTATAGCAGCAGAAAAATAACTAAGACAATCCTCACACTTGACTGATAACTTGGCTGGTCATTACATTCTAAATTAAAATTATTTTCACTGAAAAGTTTGAGAAAAGTTACTTTATTTCCTTCTAGCATCTATTATTATTTTTGAAGTTCAACATTAATTGTATTTCTAGTCTTTTATATGTGATCCATGGAAGATTTTAGGATCTTTACACACAGGCAAGGCCGACTGCAAGTGCATGTAACCAGTGTAGTTACACAGGGCCCTATGTTCTGAAGGGCCCCAAGCTTGGTTTAATGTTTGCCTTTGTTTTATGTCTTAAAATTGTTAATAATTGTTTCTGAATTTGTGTATTACAACTGAAGACTGATAGAACAAAGGACCATGTATCAAGTGCCACACACATGGTAGCACTTCCTGCCGTCACTGCATTTCTTCAGCTGCCTATTCCGACACCTCTAGCACACCAAGCCCTACCCAGTTTTCTCCTCTCCCTAAACCCTGTCCAGTGATCCTTGCAGCCCTAACCCACAGTGGGGCCTGGGTGCAGGCTAAGGGACACAGATATTAGGTGTCTGGGTAGCAAGCACATTGCAGGGCAGAGTTTCAATACTTCGGGGTTGCCCCTCTGTAGTGGGCTAAGGTAAATGTTTTGTGAGACAGGAAATTTCCTGGCTTGACATTTCCATCCCTGGCTGGAGCACAGAATGTGCATTTGGTAGCTGGGAGGACAGGGAACTCACTCAATCGAGGGAGTCCCCAACCTTCTATGAGGGCCTGCACTCATGCCATCAGTGTCATCACGCTCAAGGGAGTGCACTATTAATACCAAATCAAATATATAATAATACGTTGAGAAACACTGCAGAATAAAGAAAACTGATATTTTAGTTACTTTAATAATACTCTCTGCCTGCTTTTTGCACAAGGGGCCTTTATTTTCATTTTGTACTAAGCCCCACAATTATGTAGCCCATGGTGCATTCAGGATTCTGACTTTTTCTTTTTTCTGACATGCCTCAGGGAGTATCTTTCTTCATTTACCAAGCTGGACATACATGGGACTCTATAAATTTGTATGCCTTGGCTTCTTTGGACATTACTATTATATTACGTTCCTGAAAATTACTTACTCTTTATTTTCTTATAAGTACTTTTTTGGTAGCTTCTATCAATCATTTTTTACTCATCCAATTGTATAGTTTAATTTAATATTTTCTTACCTTTTTTTGTCTTTTGTTTTCTTACCCCTTCTTGGAAGATTTCCCAGGCCACATATTTCAACTCTTGTTTGTAATATTTAATTTTGGCTATTACATTCCTTATTTCTAAATCTTACTCGTTTGTCTTTGTAACTATCCTGTAAGTAAAGTCATTCTGGTTTTTTTTTTTTTATCATTTTTTTATTTTTAACTTTTATAGGTACATACTGGGTATATTTTTAATAGGGTATATGAAATATTTTGATACAGGCATATAATATGTAATAATCATGGTAGATGAGATATTCATCACTTCAAGCATTATTTCTTTGTGATACAAACTTTCTAATTATGCTCTTTTAGTTATTTTTAAATGTGACATGAATTACTGCTGACTGTAGTCACCCTGTTGTAAAATACTAGATTTTATTCATTCTGTCTAACTATATTTTTGTTCCCTTTAACCATTCCCACCCCCTCCACTCTTCACTACCCTTACCAACCTCTGGTAGCCATCATTCTGCTTTCTGTCCTCATAAGTTCAATTGTTTTAATTTTTAGTTTCCACAAATGTGTGAAAACATATGAAGCTTGTCTTTCTGTGCCTAGCTTATTTCGCTTAATGCTATGTAATCCAGTTCCATACACCTTGTTGCAAATGACAGGATCTTATTTTTTTAATGGCTCCACTGAGTAATGTACCACATTTTCTTTATCTATTCATCTGTTGATGAACAGTAAGGTTGCTTCCAAATCTTGCTACTATGAAGAAGTGCTGTGATAAATATAGGAGTACAGATATTCCTTCAACAAACAGATTGCCTTTGTTTAGATATGTACCCGGTAGTGGGCTTCCTGGATCATGTGATAGCTTTATTTTCAGTTTTTTTGAGTAACCTCCATGCTATTTTTCACAGCATCTGTACTAATTTATATTCCCACCAACAGTATACAAGGTTTTCCTTTTCTCTACATTCTCACCAGCATTTTTATTGCCTGTATTTTAGACCAAAGATATTTTAACTGAGGTGAATATCTTATTATAGTTTTGACTTGCATTTCTCTGATTAATGATGCTGAAAATTTTTTCATATACTTGTTTTAGGTTTGTATTTATTCTTTTGAGAAATGTTTATTCTAATTTTTTGCCCATTTTATAATTGTATTATTTGATTTTTTTAACTTGATGAGATCTCATTTGTCCATTTTTGCTTTGGGTGGCTGTGCTCATGGGGTACTACTCAAGAAATGTTTGCACAGATCGATGTCCTGGAGACATTCCCCAGTGTTTTCTTACAGTGATTTCGTAGTTTGAGGTCTTATATTTAAACTTTTAATCTATTTTTATTTTTATACATGACAAGAGATAGGCATCTAGTTCATTCTTCTGCATATGGATAGCCAATTTTCCCAGCACTACTTATTAAAGAGATTGCCTTTTCCTCAATGTATGTTCTTATCATCTTTGTTGAAGATGAGTTCACTGTAGATACATGGATTTATTTCTGGGTCTTTATTCTGTTCTGTTGGTCTTTGTGTCCATTTTTATGCCAGTACCAATTCTATTTTGGTTACTAAAAAACATTCTAATTTGGTTCAAATGATACTCTATAGTATAATTTGAAGTCAAGTAATGTAGTTCCTTCAGTTTTGTTCTTTTTGCTGAGGATGGCTTTGGCTATTCTGGGACTTTTGTGGTTAATACAAATTTAAAATTATATTTTCTATTTCTGTGAAGAATGTTGTTTGTATTTTGACAGACATTGCATTGAATCTGCAGATTCCTTTGGGTAGCATGGACATTTTAACAATATTAGTTCTTCCAATCCATGAACAGAAAATCTCTTTCCAGTTTGTGGTGTCCTCCTCAAATTTTTGCATCCATAATTTATAGTTTTCATTGAAGGGATCTTTAATTTCTTTGGTTAAGTTAACCCCTAGATATTTTATTTCATTCACAGTTACTGTAAATGGGATTACTTTCTTGATTCACTTTTCAGATTGTTCATTGTTGGTATATAGAAATGATATTGATTTTCATATGTTGATTTTGTATCCTGCAACTTTACTGAATTTGTTTATAAGGTCTAATTTTTTTTTTTCATCTGCACACAAGGATAATTTGACTTCCTTCTTTCTAGTTTGGAGGCCCTTTATTTCTTTCTCTTCTCTGATTCCTTTAGCTAGGACTTCCAGTACCATGTTGATAATAGCGGTGAAAGTAGGCATTCTTGTCTTGTTCCCAATCTCAAAGGAAAGACTTTAGTTTTCTCCCATTCAATATGATACTAGCTGTGGGTCTAACAGAAACAGTTTTTTATTTGTTGACGTATGTTCTCTCTGCACTCAGTTTTTTGAGAGTTTTTATCATGAAAGGATATTAAATTTTATCAAATGTTTTTCATCATCAGTTGAAACAGTCATATGGTTTTGGTTCTTCATTGTGTTGATATGATGTTCCAAATTGATTGATTCAAATATATCAAACCATTCTTGAATCCCTGAGATTAATCCCTCTTGGCCAGGATGAATTACCTTCTTAACGTGTTGTTGAATTTGGTTTTCTAGTATTTTGTCGAGAATTTTTCATAAATGTTTATCAGGGATATTGGCCTCCAGTTTTTTCTTTTCTTTTTTTCTTTTTTTCTTTTTTCTTCCTCCTCCTCCTCCTCCTCCTCCTCCTCCTCCTCCTCCTCCTCCCACCCCCTCCCCCCTCCTCCTCCTCCTCCTCCTCCTCCCACCCCCTCCCCCTCCTCCTCCTCCTCCTCCTCCTCCTCCTCCTCCTCCCACCCCCTCCCCCCCCTCCTCCTCCTCCTCCTCCTCCCACCCCCTCCCCCCCTCCTCCTCCTCCTCCTCCTCCTCCTCCTCCCCTCCCCACTCCCCCTCCCCCCTCCCCCTTCCATCCTTCTCCGCTTTCCCCTCCCCCTCCCTTTCTTTTTTGATCTGAATTTGGTTTTGGTGTGAGGGCAATATTAACCTTATAGAATGAACCTTATAGAATGAGTTTATATTCCCCCCACCTCTATTTTCAGATTAGTTTAAGTAGGATTGGTATTAGTCTAGAATTGTTTGGTAAAAGTTATCAGTGAAGCCATTGGGTCTTGGGCTTCTCTTTGCTGTGAAAATTTTTTACAACTTATTACTTGTTTTTGGTCTATTCAGGTTTTGAATTTCTTCATGGCTCAATCTTCAAAGGTTGTATGTGTCTAGAAATTTATCCATTTCTTCTAGATTTTCCAATTTATTGGCATATAATTGCTTAGAGTAGTCTTTAATAATCCATCGAATTTCTATGGTATAAATTGTAATGTCTCCTTTTTCATCTCTAATTTTATTTATTTGGACTTTTTTTCTTGTTAGTTAGGAAAAACATTTGTCAATTTTGCTAATTTTTGAAAACAACTTTATTTTATTGATCACTTGTGGTTTTCTTTTTGTTGTTTATGCTTTGTTTCTGCTTTGATTTTTATTATTTATTTTTATCAATTTGAGGTTTGGTTCTCTTTTGCTTTTCTAATTTTTTAAGATGCATCATCGAGTTGTTTATTCGAAATTTTTCTACTTTTTTGTTGCAGGTGATGAGCTTTTCTCTTAGTATTTCTTTTGCTGTATTCTGTAGGTTTTGGTATGTTGTGTCTCCATTTTCAATTGTTTCAATAAATTTTTCAGTTTCCCTCTTAATTTCTTCATTGACACCAGGTCGTTTAGGAGTATATTGTTTAATTTTTATGTGTTCGTGTAGTTACTGAAATTCCTCTTGTATTTGATTTCTAGTTTTATTATGTTGTGGTCAGAGAGGATACTTGATATAATTTCAATTGTTTTGAATGTTTTAAGCATTGTTTTGTGGCCTAACATATGATCTATTCTTGAGAATGTTCCAAATGATCCATGCATTCAGGAGACAAATGTGTATTTTTCAGCCTCTGAATGACATGTTCTACAAATATCAATTAGGTACATTTGATCTCCAGTGCAGATTAAGTCCAAAATTTCTTTGATGATTTTATGTTTGGATGATATCTCCAGAGCTGAAACTGGGGTATTGAAGTCTCCAGCTATTATTGTATGGGTGTCTATCTTTCTCTTTAGCTCTAATAATATTTGCTTCATATATCTGAGTGTTCTAGTTTTGAGTGTGTATATATTTACAATTATTATATACTCTTGTTGAACTTACCCTTACATCATTATCTAATGACCTTCTTTGTCTCTTTTTGTAGCTTTTGTCTTGAAATCCATTTTGTGTGATGTAAGTATAGTTATTCCTGTTCCTTTTCAGTTTCCATTTGCATGGGATATCTTTTTTTATCCTTTTGTTTTCAGTCTATATGTGTCTTTATAGGTGAAATTCATTTCTTGTAAACAACAGATAGCTGTGTCCTATTATTTTTATCCATTTAGTTATTCCATGTATTTGGATCGAGTAGTCCATTTGCATTCAAGGTTATTACTAATAAGTAAAGACTTACTACTTTCATTTTGTTATTTGTTTTCTGGTTGTTTTGTGGTCTTCTCTTCCTTTCTGCTTTTCTTCTTGTCTTCCTTTTTGTGAGGACATTTTTTTCTGATGGTATGTTTTTATTTCTTGCTTTGTAATTTTTGTGCATCTATGGAAGTTTTTTGTTTGTTTGTTTGTTTTTTAATTACAGGTTACCATGAGGCTTGAAAATAATAGCCTATAGCCTATTTGAAACTGATGGCAACACTGATTCCAAAACACACTAACAAATGAGCAAATGAAAACTAATAAAAAGTCGTCACTTCAACTTCATCTCCTGCTTTGTAACTTTTTATTGTTTCTATTTATATCTTATTATACTGTTTATGTCTTGAAAAACTGTCCTAGTTATTTTTGATAGGTTCTTCTTTAGTCTTTCTACTAAAGATATGTATAGTTTATACCACAGAATTACGGTTATTATTCTGTGTTTGTCTGTGTACTTTCTATTACCAGTGAGTTTTTTTATGTTTAGATGATTGATTATTACTCATTAATGTCCTTTTCTTTCACATTGAAGAACTACCTTTAGCATTTCCTATAGACACATCTGGTGTTGATGAAATTCCTCAGCTTTTATTTATCTGGATAAGTCTTTGTTTATCCTTCATATTTGAAGGGTATTTTTGCTGAATATACTATTCTAGGATATAAGTTTTTTTTTTTTTTTTTCCTTCAGTACTTTAAATATGTGATGTCCCTCCCTGCAATCTGTAAGGTTTCCACTGAGAATTCAGCTGCTGGATGTGTTGCAGATCCCTGTATGTTATTTACTTCTTTTCTTTTTCTGCTTTTAGGATTATTTCTTTATCCTGGACCCATAAAAGTTTGATTGTTAAATGCCATGAGGTAGTCTTCTTTGGGTTAAATCTGCTTAGTAATCTATGACTTTCTCACTGTTGAATATTGATATTATTTTCTAGGTTTGGAAAGTTCCCTGTTATTATGCCTTTAAATTAATTTTCTAACCTGATCTTTCTCTCTATCTCCTGCTTAAGGCCAATAACTCGTAGTTTTGCCCTTTTGGAAGCCATTTTACAGATCTTGTAGGGATGCTTTATTTTATTCATTCATTTATTTATTTTTGAGACAGATTCTTGTTCTGTCACCCAGGCTGGACTGCAGTGGTGCAATCTTGGCTCACTGCAGCCTCCACCTCCCAGGTTCAAGTGGTTCTTCTCCTCGGCTTCCTGAGTAGCTGGGACTAAAGGCACATGTCACCAGGCCCAGCTAGTTTTTTTTTAATTTTTAATAGAGATGGGATTTCACTATGCTGGCCAGCCTGGTCTAGAACTCCTGACCTCAGGTGATCTGTCTGCCTCAGCCTCCTCAAAGAAGGATTACAGGTGTGAGCCACTGTGCCTGGCCACTTTATTATTGTTTATTCTTTTTCCTTTTGTCTGCTCTGATTGTGTATTTTCAAATAGTCTGTCTTTCAGCTAACCAATTCTTCTTGATCAGTTCTGCTGTTGAGATATTCTGATATTTTCTTCAGTATATCAATTGAATTTTTCAGCTCTAGAGTTTCTGTTTCATTTTGCTTAAATTATTTCAACCTTTGTTAAATTTATATGGTAGGATTCTTAATTCTTTCTTTTTATTACTTGAATTTTGTTGATTTTCCTCAAAACAGCTCTTTTTTAATTCTCTGTCTGAAAGTTCACATATCTTTCTCAGGTAGGATTGGTCATTGTTTCCTAGTTTAGTTCATTTGGTCAGGTCTTACCTTCCCGGATGGTACTGATGCCTGCAGATATTTGTCAATATCTAGTCATTAAACAGTTAGGTATTTATTGTAGTCTTTGCTGTCTGAACTTATTTGTACCCATCCTTCTTGGGAAGGCTTTCCAAGCATATAAAGGGAATTGAGTATTGTGATGCAAATCTGGTCACTTCAATTACATCTGCATTAGGAGGCACCCCATGGCCAGTAACACAGTGACTCTTGTAGACTCATAGAGGTACCACCTTAGTGGTCTTGGCTAAGATCTTGAAGAGTTCTCTAGATTACCAGGTAGACATACTTGTTCTCTCTTCCTTTACTTTTCCCCAATCAAATATATTTTCTCACTCTGTGCTGAGCTGCCTGGAGCTTGGGGGGTGGGTGGGTGACACAAGCATCCTTGTTGCCACCACCACTGGGACTGTGCTAGACCACACTCAAAGCCAGCACAAAACTAGGTCTCCCCTAAGGCCCATGGTGACTACTGCCTGGCTACCACTGATGGTCACTCAAGGCTCAAGGGCTCTGCTATCAGTAGGTGGAAAATTCAGTCAGGTTCCTGACTGTCCTTTCAGGGTGGCAAGCTCCCACTGTCCCAGGGAAGGTCCAACAATGCCATTGGCTAGCCAGAACCTGGAGTTAGGAACCTCAGAATCCACTTGGTGCTCCATTCTAATGCACCAATTGGCACCCAAGCTGCAAAACAAAGTCCTTCCCACTCCTTTTTCTCCTTTCCCCATAAAAAAGAAGTTTCTCCCCATGGTCACCACAGCCCCCCGCAGGCCCACAGTGAGTACTTCTTGGCTACCAACAGGATTCACTCAAGGCCCAAGAGCTTCAGTAAGCTTGTGGTGAATTCTGCCAAGCCTGGGTCTCTCACTTCAAGGCAGGAGGCTCCCCTTTGGCCTAGAGCAGGCTCAGAGATCCTGTCCAGTAGCCAAGACCTGGAACTAGAAAACTCAGGAGACTGCTTGGTGCTGTTACCCCACTGTGGCCAAGTTGATGCTCAAACTGCAAGACAAGGTCCACTTGATTTTTTTCTTCTTTCCCCAAACAGAAGGAGTCTCTCTTCATGACCGCCAGAGCTGGGAATGCACTGTGTCACATCTGAGGCCAGCATGGCCCTGGGTCAACTATTGCCTGAGTACTGCTGATGTTTACTCAAGGCCCAAGGGCTTTTCAGTCAGCTGGTGATAAATTCTGCTCGGACTTGGTCCTTCCCTCCAAGGCAGCCGGTTGCCTTCTGGCCCGGGTATGTCTAGAAATGTTATCCAGGAGCTAGGGCCTGGAGTGGGGACTCCAGGACTCTGTCTGATGCCCTATGCTGCTGTGGCTGAGCTGGTATCCAAGGTGCAAGACACAGTCCTCTTTACTCTCCCGTCTTCTCTCCTCAAATGGAAGGACTGTGTCTCTTCACACATTGCGAACCGAACTGCCTGCGGTTGTGGGATGGATGATGCAAGCATTCCCTTGGCCACTCTGGCTGGTGTCTCGCTAGATCACATGCACCACAAGTCCACTGTCTCCAAGCCCAACACAATACCAGGACATCTCCAGGAAGTGCAGCCCTTACAGCCTACATTGCCTTTCAAGTTTATTTAGGACCTCAGAGTGTTTTAACCTGCAATTGTGGGGCTAGCCAGAAATCAGGTTCAATCCAGTGGGACGAGTGACTCCTTTCTGATGAGGGCTGATCTAAATGTTTTCTCCATGAGTGCTGGCTAAATTCTGTACTACATTGCTTTCCACTGTGACAGGGTAGGACTGAGTTTCAATGCAGAGTCTCACAATCATTGCACTGTCTCTCACCCAAGACACAGATTCTCTGTCACACAGCCACTGCCAGCAGATAAAAGTTTCAGCAATGCAAGACTCTTTCCTTCCCTCTAGTGCCGCTTTCCTTGATGTGATGTCAAAACCAGGTACTGTGATTACTTCCTTGAATTTGATTCTTATAAAGGTGCTTTTCTGTATTAATAGTTGTATAATTTTGTGTTCTTGTGGCAGGGACTCAAGCAATCTCTTAAGAGTCTATTCAGCCATCTTGCTCTGCCTACTTCTCCATATTTTGTATCCATACTGTTTTTTAAATGTAATATTGTCTGATATCAAAATGTCTGCTTGTTTAGTGTTAGTTTGTTTATTTATTTCTATTTCCAGCACTTTGATTCTTCAGAGTTTTTCTCAGAGTTATTTCCTTCGGTCTCTTTTTTCATGTTGAAGAGCCTCCCTAAAATGTTTCTTAATCCCTAGAAGTCTGTATACCTTTATGACTGAAACACTTACAGAAATGGATGGTCTTTGTGACTTGTTAATTTAAATGTACCAAAGAAGAGTCAGAGTGATGGCCATTTTTTCATTTGTGACTCACAAATATTAGAAACTAAAAGTTTATTCTCTAGAATTGGTCAGAGAGAAATTACCCGGTCTTCAATCTGATGGGCATGTGTCTGAATATTGACATTTGAATGAGCTGCACAAAGTTATGTAAACTTTCATTTAATCCCTCTATGTTTAGTTCTGTGGCTGTTGTTTAGTTCCAACCCTTTGATTTACTGCTTCTCAATGAGTTCAGAGTTTCTCTGGTAAAAAAACTTAACTAGAATTGCATTATTCTAAACCTATCGCCTGAAAGTAGGCTAGGTAGATAAAGTGAAGCAGGGGCAGCTGCTTGGACAAATAGAGTAATGAAGAGGAAGTAGGTTCCAATCACTCTACATGCAAACTTTTAAATTCCAACTGTTCAACTAATTTCTGTCACTCCCCAGGGGTTCTGCCAGGTGATCATGCTCACTACTAAAAAAAAGCCCTCTGCAGGTACAAGAAATTATATCCCAATCTATTAGATTTAGTCAATTATCTTTCTTCCATCTGCTTTCTCTCCTTCAAAAACATTGAAATCTCTTTCCCATATATGTATCATCTCTTTCTCTTTGTACTTGTGTTTGTAAAGTTTGTTTTATTTCTGTACTATCAATCGATAGCATTTCAGAAACTTGAAAGAATATGGGTGTGTTCAATTTAGCAACTCTAACTAGAGCCCTCAACCATAATTTTAATGGTGATCTAGCACTTGCCTGTTGTAATAGTAATTGACCATACTCATTTCACCTTTAGAAACTTTAGTTTGTTACTTTATATTCACAATTATAAATCATATATTATACATGCATCCTTATTTAATAATTCTCTAAGAAGAAATCCCATGATAGAATTGTTGAGTTGAGCTGTATGCATTGTCAAAATGTTGACATATATACATACAGCTCATTTGTAAGAAGGTTTTTATTGATTATCATTAAGCATGGAATTTGTTATTGACACAACACAACTTGTATTTCCTTTGTGATTACTCTTTTACAAATTTCTTTAAACTGGAAATAAATGTTGAATTTTGTAAGAGCTCAATGGGTCATTCTAGCCTGCTGTCCAGAAAAAGCCAATGCACTAAGGACAGAAGGTTTGCAGCAAAGAAGCTTTAATTGTCACAGGGCTGGCCAAGAGGAAGGACAGGAGACATTTCTCAAATCTACTTCTTTGAGAGCTTGAGAGCCAGTGATCTTTGAGGATAATTTGACAGGTATCGGTTAGCAATGGGTGCAGCTGATTGGTTAAGGATGCAATCACAGGAGTGTCCATACTGCGTGATCATGCTGTCAGTTCCTAGGTGAGGGTCACCATTTGAGTCAGTTCCTTGATAGGAGTCATTAGTCTTGGTGGAGTTAGTAATAATTAAAAAGACTAAAAAATATCTCAAAGACAAATTATGGGTTTTGACAATGTATTGTTATCTATAGGAGCAATTATAGAAGTTATGAATCTTGTGATTTCTGACTCTGTGACTCTTGAGCAATAAGAGGTTATAGAGAAGCAACCTAGAGAGCAATGGCTGGTTACTGTTCAACTACATCCTAGAATTTAGGCTCTTCCCATAATCCTAGTCTTCTGATCTTTCGTTAATCTTACAAAGGCAGTTTCAGTCCCTGAAGAAGAAGAGAAGCTGATTTTCAGAAAGGGACTGTTTACATCTTTGTTTTAAAGCTAACAAAGGCAATTAGCATGTGAGGTTAGACACAAGATGGAGCTGTCAGTGACAGATTTCTCTCACTGCCAGTATTTTTGCAAAGGCAGATTCAATTTTATTAAACATTCATCCCCATTCTATATTTAGAACATATATTTTCTTTTTACTATTAATAAGATTGAGAGTTAGAAAGATTTATTGGTGTCAAACTATTTGAATTCTCACTTGATTGTGGCATATTATTTACTTAAAATAACTTTATTCCCAGAAATAAAAAGAATGCTCAAAGCTACTATGAACACCTTTACATGCATAAACCAGAAAACCTAAAGGAGATGGATAAATTCCTAGAAGGATACAACCCTCCTAGCTTAAATCAGGAAGAATTAGATACCCTGAAAAAACCAATAACAAGCAGCAAGATTGAAATGGTACAAAAAAAATCACGAACGAAAACAGTCCAGGAGCAGACTGATTCACAGCTGAATTCTACCAGACATTCAAAGAATTGGTGTCAATTCTATTGACATTATTCCACAAGATAAACAATGAGGAAATCCTTCCTAAATTAGTCTATGAGGCCAGTGTCATCCTAATACCAAAAACTAGAAAATTATAACAAAAAAAGAAAACTATATATCAATATCCCTGATAAGCATAAGTACAAAAAATCCTTAACAAAATACTAGCTAACCAAATCCAACAACATAAAAAAAAAAAAAAACCCACCATGATAAAGTGGGTTTTCTTACCACAGATGCAGGGATAGTTTAACATACTCAAGCCAATAAATGGAATACACTATATAAAGAGAATTAAAAACAAAAATTACATGATCATATCGACAGACACAGAAAAAGCATTTGACAAAATCCAGCATACCTTTAAAGTTAAAACCCTCAGCAAAATTGGCATACAAGGGACATACCTCAATGTAATAAATGTCATCTATGACAAACCTACAGCCAACATAATAATGAATGGGGAAAAGTTGACAGCACTCCCTCTGAGACAAGGATGTCCACTCTTACTACCTCTATTCAACATAGTACTGGAAGTCCTAGCCAGAGTAACCACATTAGAGAAACAAATAAACAGCATCCAAATCAGTAAGAGGAAGTCAAACTGTCACTGTTTGCTGATGACATGATTGTAAACCTGGAAAACCCTAACGACCCCCCCACCAAAAAGCTCCTTGAACTGATAAATGAATTTGGTCATATTTCAGGATACAAAATTCATATACACAAGTCAGTAGCTCTCCAATGCATCAACAGTGACCAAGCTGAGAATCAAATCAAGAACTCAACTCCTTTTACAATAGCTACAAAAATAAAATAAAATAAAATGCTTAGGAATATACCTAACCAAGGAGGTTAAAGATCTCTACAAGGAAAACTACAAAACATTGCTGAAAGAAATCATAGATAACACAAACAAATGGAAACACAACCTGTGCTCATGGATAGGTAGATCAATATTGTGAAAATGGCCATACTGCCAAAAGCAATCTACAAATTCAATGCAATTCTCATAAAAATATCACTATCATTCTTCACAGAACTAGAAAAAACAATCCCAAAATGTATATAGAATCAAAAAAAGAGCCTCTGTAGTCAAAGCAAGACTAAACAAAAAGAACAAATCTGGAGGTATAACATTACCTTATTTCAAACTATATTGTAAATCTATAGTCACCAAAACAGCATGGTCCTGGTATAAAAATAGACACATAGACCAGTGGAACAAAATAGAGAACCCAGAAATAAACCCAAATACTTACAGCCAACTGATATCTGACACAGCAAACAAAAACATAAAGTGGGGAAAGAACACCCGATTCAACAAATGATGCTGATATAATTGTCAATCCACATGTGGGAGAATAAAACTACATCCTTATCTCTCACTATATACAAAAATCAACACAAAATTGATCAAGGACTTAAATCTAACACCTAAAATTTTAAAAATTTCTAGATGATAACATCAGAAAAATCCTTCTCGATTTTAGGCTTAGGCAGATTTCATTACCAAGAACCGAAAAGCAAATACAATAAAGACAAAGATAAACAGGTGGTACTTAATTAAACTAAAGAGCTTTTGCATGGCAAAAGGAACAGTCAGCTGAGTAAACAGACAACCAACAGAGTGAAGGGAAATCTTCAAAACGGATACATTTGACAAAGGACTAATGTTCAGGACCTATGATGAACTCACACAAATTAGCAAGAAAAATAACAATCCCAGGTTCATCCATGTCCCTACAAAGGATGTAAACTCACCGATTTTGATGGCTGCGTAATATTCCATGGTGTATATATACCACGTTTTCCCTATCCAGTCTATCGTCGATGGGCATTTGGGTTGGTTCCAAGTCTTTGCTATTGTAAACAGCGCTGCAATGAACATTCGTGTGCATGTGTCCTTATAGTAGAATGATTTACAATCCTTTAGATATATACCCAGTAATGGGATTGCTGGGTCAAATGGGATTTCTATTTTTAGGTCATTGAGGAATCACCACACTGTCTTCCACACACAAGAGCAGAAAATCAAACACTGCATGTTCTCACTCATAGGCGGGTGTTGAACAATGAGAACACATGGACACAGGGAGGGGAGCACTACACGCTGGGGTCCGCTGCGGGGAAATGGGGGAGGGACGGGGAGGTGGGGAGGTGGGAAGAGATAGCATGGGGAGAAATGACAGATACAGGTGAGGGGAAGGAAGGCAGCAAACCACACTGCCATGTGTGTACCTATGCAACAATCTTGCATGTTCTTCACATGTACCCCCAAACCTAAAATGCAATAAAAAAAAAAAAAGAAAAATAACAATCCCATCAAAGAGTTGGCTAGGGACATGCATAGATGATTCTCAAGAGGATATACAAATGGTCAACAAACATGAAAAGGTGCTCAGCATTGCTGATGACCAGGAAAGTGCAAATCAAAACCACAATGCAATATCAGCTTACTCCCAGAAGAATAGTCATAATAAAAAAAATCAAAACATAATTTTTGATATGGTAAAAGGGGAACACTTCTACACTATTGGTGGAAAACTAAACTGGTACAGCCACTATAGAAAACAGTGTGGAAGATCCTTAAGGAACTAGAATTACTAATTGATCCAGCAACCCCACTGCTGGGTATCTAACCAGAGAAAAAGAAGTCATTTCAGGAAAAAGATAATCAGATATGCATATTTATAGCTGCACAATTCACAATTGCAAAAATGTGGAACCAACCCAAATGTCCATCAATCAACAAGTGGATACACAAACACACACACACACACACACACACACACACACACACACACAATGGAATACTACTCAGCCATAACAAGAATGAATTAAAGGCATTCACAGCAACCTGGATGGAATTGGATTGGAGACTATTATTCTAAGTGAAGTAACTCAGGAGTGGAAAACCAAATGCTGTATGTTTTCCCTCATGTTTTCACTCTAAGCTATGAGGATGCAAAAGCATAAAGTGACATAGTGGACTTTGGGGCCTCAGGGGGCAAGTGTGGGAAGAGGGTGAAGGATAAAAGACTACAAACGGGGTTCCATGTATACTGCTCAAGTGATGGGTGCAACAAAATCTCACAAATCATCACTAAAGATGTTACTCATGTAACTAAATACCACCAGTTCCCCCAAATCCTATGGAAATAAAAAATAAAAAATCCTAATTAATAATAATAATTTCCTTTAGATATATACCCAGAGGTGGGTAGTTGGATCCATATGATAGTATGTTATTTTTTATTTTTAGAGGAAATTCCATATCGTTTTCTATGGTTTATGAGTTTACATTCCCTCCAATAGCTTACAAGGGTTCCCTTTCCTCTACAACTTTACCAGTACTTTAATTTTTGTCTTTTTGATAGTGGGCATTATGACAGGTGTAAGATGATATCTCCATGGTTTTCATTTGCATTGCCCTGATTATTAATGATGTTGAACATCTTTTCTACATAGTGTTTGCATGTCTTCTGATAGAAAATATCTGTTTAGGTCTTTAGCCCATTTATTTATTTATTTATTTTTTGCTACTGAGTTATTTTCAGTTTCTTATATATTTTTCTTACATATTTTGGATGTTAACCTCTTATCACATATATCACTTGCAAATTTTTTCTCCCGTTTCATAGGTTGCTTTTTCAATCTGTTGATTGTTTTCTTAGCAATTGTTAGGCTTTAAATATTCATCTTTATTGATGTTTTCTGAACACACACGCAAGGTTTCAGGATCAGAGGCAGATTCATTTTTACACTCATGAAAATATCAACAGCTGAATTAACACCGCAGCATTGGTACCCCACACCCAGCATGGCTTCAGAGTGCCACATGCATGCCAGATGGAATAAATGCTCTATACAAGTGGTCGGTTACTCTATAAGTGAGATACAACAAAATATGGATTTCTTTTGTTTCTAAAAAGCAAAGACATCACTCTGCCCCCTCACCTTCTGTGTATCTTCGGAGATCAGATGGAAGGATTCTTATCCTAACCCACTGGTATGAAAGTACGCCTCTGAAGGAGAAAATGAGCTCAGTGTCTCCAGTTTGACAACACAGATATGTCTCCAAGGCCTTAAGCCTCTTACTTCCAGAGTTAGTTCAATCTCTGGAATATTTTCATTATTGGATCAGTCATAAATTGCCTTTTAGGCATGCTCTTAGGCCAAGAAACACATTTTCATAAAATTTATTCAGAAAGCCCTGTATAGAAACATTCTCCACAATTTTACAACTTTATAATAAATGGATGAAGATAATATCACTTGAATTCACGGATCAATCTTACAACACACATACAAAAAAAACCAGATAACCGGACAGTATATGCATTATGCTATGATATGTTAACGAAAGGAAACTCAGAGTGCTGCCTTTGAAGTAATCTTGTCAGATAATCAACCTTAATCCAATCAATCCTTTAAACCCAACTATCTGTTTAAAAGTATAGAAAAAGAACATGTTAAATGATGCCATAGGAATGCAATCAGCCAAAGCCAGAATCTAGGAAATTCTACAAAAGATAGTATTTCTTTTCTACCACAATCAAGTTGCAAGAAGAATGGAGGGAGGAGAAATTTAGAAATTAATAGAGACTTAAAAGACCTACCAACAATGAAGGTATTTGGCTTTGATCCTGATTCAAACATATCTACTGGGGGAAAAAAGTGGCTATGTATAGACAATAGAGAAATTTAAACATTCGCTGGGTATTAGATGAGATTAATGAATTACTGTTAACTTTTAAAAATGTGATAATGGTGTATGGTTCTGTTTTAAAAACAGAATTCTTATCTCTATTTGTAAATATTTATGAATGGAAATTACATGATAATTGGTATTTGCTTTAAAATAATAGGTGAGGATTCAGAGGAAATGAGGGAATGCAGAGGGAACAAAATTGGCAATATTTTGATAGTTGTTGAAGTTGATTCATGTGCAACTTAGGGTTCATTATTCTATTTTCTCTACTTTTATATATGTTTGCAGATGTCCATAATAAAAAGCTTTTGTTTTCAAAAATAATAATAAAAGAAACAAAAATAAAATAATTTGATTCCTAGTTATCTTTAAATTTTGGAATTTTGAATATTTATTTGTAAATGTGTTTGGTTTACAGTTATATTTTGTAAGGTCTCATTTGAAGATTTGGTACAATAAATATATTTGCCTGATAAATTGCCTTAAAAAGAATTGGGAAGTTTTTCTTCCTAGCCAAAGTTCTAGCTTTACTATCACAAAGCATATCTCAGACAATTCTGGATCAGAGCAACTATTTGAACCTTTTATTTATGAAATAGTCTTAAAATTTTAGGTTCAGATTTTAAGATAAAAATTTAAGATTGGTTTTGGATACCGGGAGAAGTTCCATAGGTTGTTCTGTTTGGAAGGCAGCATGAAGAAATGGTGAAATCTCTTACCCTGGAGTAAAATAGCTCCATCTTTGGATTCTAAGTAAACTACTTACTGACTATATAATTTCTCTGAGTCACAAGTAAAATAAAATAATAATGATTAAATAAGATACTATGTGTAAAATTGCAGCAGAATAGTACAATAAACAGCATTTTACTTACATTTGCAGTAAAATTTTTGAAATCTCTAAAATCGTGCTATTCTATGTTAGCAAAAGCAAACAAAAGTAAAAATGTAGCAAAAATACAGCACAACAATAAAATATACCAATAATTAAATAAAGACTTTCTCAATTAAGTGCTAAGAACAGCTAGAAAATAACTTGAACATCAAAAATAAAAATGTAGACTTCCTGGCAGGTCAATGTCTCCAAAGATACTTTTGAAGATCAAGACTCCTGTTGAAGATTTATGGGTTGAGAATTCTTAACAGAGCATTTTCTGAGCTCAGAGCAGAGATGAGTACATTTAGCAATCTATTAGAGCTGTGCTTTGATTCCTTCATCTTGTATCAGAATCATCTGAAGGGCTCATTAAAGCCCAGCGGTTCTAATTCAGCAAGTCTTGGTTGAGGCCAGATAATGTGCATTTCTAACAAGGTTCTAGTACATGTGGACATTGCTGGTACAATTACCACACTTAAGACAATTACTGCTATTGATAAATTAGTGCTTCCATCATCAGTCAAGCCATTGCCTGAGACAACTATTTGTAGTAGTCAAGGCTTACCATAAATCACATCTCCTTTGGTCATCACACTTCCATGAGATTCTCAGACAGGTAGTAGTTACTGTATTTTTCACATGAGAAAGTCAGGTGATCCAACCTACAATGCACACTTAATATCACCAAGTGTTTGAACCTTGACTTGGATCAAGAGAATCATCCTGGGCACCTGAAGAACTTTAAGACTAAAAAGTCCCTACTGTACCCAACCACCATTTTAAATAGTGGAAATCCGTTACAGTCAGATCATTCATTCTTTTATTAACACAAATCTTTGAGCTTTATATGTAAGTCAAGGAGACGGAAAAAAATGGAGACTTTTTAAAAACTGTATTTTAAGTACATTGAAAGCAGGGACAAAATTTCTTTCTAGGAAGCACTTGGTTGCATGCCTGGTTTGAATTAGAAATTTAATGCTTTTTAATAAATAGGATAAGCACTTACTTGTCCTACATTATTGAAGTCCTCTTTATTTTTGTGCTATCTCCAGTTCTGTAATGTGATACTTCAAAGTGAGACATATTTAGAATGCCAGAGAAACAAATTTAATGCTAGTATGTCTCTTAAGGGAAGCCAACAAAAAATTAGGAAAAATGCATTTTAATAACTCAAGAAAACCATGTACTATACAAAAGCCATTTTGCTATACATTTTAGGGACAGTAAAGTATACTATATTGTCCCTAAAATGACCATAGAAAAGTCATTTTACTATACTTGTAATTATACAAGTAATTAAGTTCATTCACAACCAAAGCTCTCTGACCTTGAAAGCAGCTGTCCTAGGAGAAAACTATTACAATTCCATTAGTTGTTTTAGTATTAACTATTGACATTATTATGCTATTATACACTTAAATTTCTGATATGTATACTTTCTACCCAGAAATCTATTCCAAAAAAATATTTTAAAAAGCCAACTGACAGGTTTGTATAACTGCATTTGGGTAGAATGTTAGTTTAGAATATTCTAATTATTTATTCTAAATAATAATCTAGTTAGCTATTCTAACTACATTAATAACGCACTTAAAAAAGTTAAGAAAAATCTCAAAATTTCTAATAATTGATTCATCAGAACTTTTTTCCCTAAAATATAAATTACGGAGTTCATTATAAAATATTTCTCAGAACATAATTACTTTTTTAAAAGATGCATTATTATTTTAAATTCCTGCTGTCATAAAATGAAATATTACTCAAGCTTGTTAGCAAAAAGTATTAATCTGTAAACCAGCAGCCATTCTAAATAATTACTGATACAAGCCTAAAACAAATATCTACAGGGCTACCCTTCTGCATGAACAGAAAACACAGAGATTTAGTAACTAAAATGCACCAATCGAATAAAGGAGTCATGAATTTAGTCTGTATCCTTCCAGAACCGTAGTCAAGATACTACTCACAACTCAGTCTTCTAATTTATAAGACCTTGGATTTATTGAGGGTGAAGCTGGTTACAAGCAAAAAAATCACCAAGTAAATAAGGTCAGTCACAACCAAAGCTCTCTGTCCATGAAAGTTCGACAGAGAGAAAATTATTGCAATTCTATTAAATGTTTTAGTATTAATCATTAATATTATTATGCTAATATACACTGTAAATTTTCTAAAAAAGAAAAGCATGTAGCATTTCTGCAGTTTATTTGGCCAGTGTATTAGTTTCTTATTGCTGCTATAACAAATTACTGCAAACTTAGTGGCTTAAGGCAATACAGATTTGTTATTTTACAGTTCCATAGTCTGAGATAGGTCATCAAGGCCACATTCCTTCTGGAGATTCTAGTGAAGAATACAGAAGCCTTTTCTACCCTCCACAGGCTTTCTGCATTTCTTGACTCCTGACTTCATCCTCCATCTTCATGCCAGCAGGGTAGCATCTTCCAATCTCACTGCTGTCTCTCAGTTTCCATTGTCATATCTCTTACCCTGATCCTTTTGTTCCTTTCCAATAAGGGCCCTAGTTACTTACACTGGGCCCACACAAATAATCCACCCATTCTACAGTCATGTAAGGTTAACACATTCACAGATTCTGGAAGATAAAGATGTGGCCATTTTAGGGAGGCCAATCACAGCCATGGAGTCTTCTTCCTCATGGAGTTTTCTTTACAGTCTTGTCAAGCAGTGTTTTCTACATGAGATGTGATATACAAAATGACATCACTTTGGTTCAGAGCTCTAAAATGGGGTCAGGAAGTCACATGAAAAAGGACTACCCGCACGACCTGTGTATTACTTCATTTCCAGTTTCATGCTGCTGATAAAGACATACCCAAGACTGGGAAATTCAGGGGGAAAAAAAAAAAAAAAGAGGTTTAACTGAACTCACAATTCCATGTGGTTGGAGAAGCCTCACAGTCATGACAGAAGGCAAGGAGTGACAAGTAACATCTTACGTGGATGGTAGCAGGCAAAAAAAAAAAAAAAAAGAGCTTGTTCAGAGAAACTTATATTTTTAAAACCATCAGCTCTTGTGAGACCCATTCACTATCATGAGAACAGCATGGGAAAGACCCATCCTCATGATACAATCATCTCCCACTGGGTCCCTGCCACAACACCTGGGAATTATGGAAGCTGCAAGATGAAATTTTGATGAGAAAGAGAGCCAAATCATATCAGCCTGCAAGCTTAAAAACCCATAAAAATAGGAACTTTCCTTGAACCTTTCAAACTTGGCCAAACTGCAGTGACCACAGCACCCTGGAAAAGAGTTGAATTTCACCAGTGCTATAACTCCTGAACAGTGACAACCAATGAACTATATAGACTCATGTTCTAAGCCAGCCACCTCCGTTAGTAATAATTCTTTCAAAACAACTTAGGTAATCACCATCAGCATTCTTTTATAAATCCCCACTCCCTTCCCTCTATTTAGAACTCAATTTAACCTTTGGCAAAATCTGTGTCTCCCAAATTGTAATTCCTAATATCGCAGTAAATGCCTTGTCTTACTGCTTTGCAGTCTGGTCTCTCACCTCTTCCGTGTTGACATGTGGAACAAAGTTTGGGAAACTTGTGTTTTTGTAAGAATATGAAAAAGATTCCAGGCTCTGGAAGCATAAATGAGAATATGAAGAATAAACTGTACTATAAAAAAACAACTTACTGTGGAGAAGTCATAATTTAGGAGCCCTGTGGCTTGTGGATAGAAGCCGTTGTGTCAACACAAATGGTCAAACGAAGTAAGGAAAAGTACTAGAACCCTGTCCTAACATGCCTCCAGATTCTTTAAATGCTATGTTGAATATTCCTCAAAACGATTATGAAATAATGCAAAAGTATAATAAATTTCCAAAGATGAATATGAATACTACCATCTGTTGGATTAGGGGAATTCCTATATTTAAAAAGATATACCATGATACATGGCAATGAGAGGTAATTTGGAGATTGGACTTGGATGCAGATCCTATGCTGTGCTAGGCAAAGGCCAAAAACTAGGAGGAGAAGGAAGTGGAAGAAGAAAAGAAGGATGAGAAGAGAAAAGAGAAGAGAAGGAGGAGAAATCTTTTGACGGAAAAAGAGCGCAGTGTAAAGGTTATCAGCTCATGCTCTAAGGCCAGATTGCCATCTCATAATCCTCACCTCTTTGCACTGATCTTATCTGTAAAATGAGTATAACAATCATATCTATGTCATACTATTTGGGAAGATTAAATGATTAATTTGGGTGCATTATAAAGCATTAACTCAAAACATATTATTTATTATCATTAACAGTTGTCTTGTTTCTCAGGAGTGAAGGGCTACACGGGCAGGAAAAGATGGTCCAGAGCCAAGTGTGAGCATGTCTTCTGACTACATCCTCTCTGACGAGAAGTGAAAAAATGTCTGGATATACACCAGACATACATAATAAGAATATATAATAAGATAGTTCTATTTAATGACATGAAAGGACTGTTCATCCTACATTCATTAACAGAGTATAAAAAGCCTTATAGAAAGGAATTCCCTCATCATATGGTTTGCAAACACTGATGCATTTTGGAATTAGCTTGGAATATTAAAAAACACTCATTTCCAGGCATTCTGATTTACTTCTTCTGAGATTCCAACCTTGGTATTGGTTTTATTAATCTCCTTTGATAAACCTAAATTTCAGTAAAGTTTGGGAACTACTGCCTTTGCTCATTAAAAGATTTTTGACTAATGAAGAAGAAACATCAACTTTGCCAGAGAACAATGTGCTTTAGGTTTGCACTTTATTTTTATTTTTTTGAGACGAAGTTTAATTCTTATTGCCCAGGCTGGAGTGCAATGGCACAATTTCAGTTCACTGGAACCTCCGCCTCCTGGGTTCAAGAAATTCTCCTGACTCAGCCTCCCAAGAAGCTGGGATTACAGGCATGCACTACCACGCCAGGCTAATTTTGTCCACAGTGTGTGACGCTCCCCTCCCTTGTCCACGTGTTCTAATTGTTCAACACCCACCTGTAAGTGAGAACATGAGGTGTTTGGTTTTCTGTTCTTGTATCTCTTAGGTTTATGTGTGGTTTTTTTTTTTTTAACCACAATAACAAATGTACCACTTAGTGAAGTTTGCTTTGCTAACAAACACAGTACTTCTGCCACTTCCTTCATCCAGAACGTCTTGATTTTGAACTCCACTTGCAGAAATCTTATCTAACTTTGGAGTGCTAGTCCCAGTGCTACATTCTCCATCAGTACCTTATGTTAGAGAATGCGATGAACTTTGCCTGTGGAGACAGGATTCTAGGGAAATGACAATAACCAAAGAAAGTAGAAAGAACATGAGCTTCCTCCAGAAATCATCAAAGAGTTAGGTAAAAAAAAATCTATTTGTAAAACCAGTAAGTAAGAAAAGGTGGGGAGAAGAACGCTTGGAGAATGGGGAAAGTGAGTGGGAATAAGGACATTGAATTCCACAAATATTATGGTACCAGTGAAATGCAAGAACAGGTACAGCAGGAGTAAGAAGTGGGAAGCAGAGCCTCAGGCGACACAGCAAAGCTTGAGTGTCTAATTGATGGCCCTGAGATCAGCTGAAAATACAATGTTATGTGTAGATGTTGGGGTAGCGTGGTAAAAGCACAATACTGCTGCAAGCAATTAGATGTTGGAATTAGATTATGTTTATTGCTATTATATTTATATTCAATTCAAATTGCGTATAATCAAGTGAACTAGCATAAGCGATTGACATAAGCCATTTTCATGGCTTTCTTCTTGGCACATTTTATTGAGGGAAACAAGCCGATGGTGAACTCACACCATGCAGCACCTCTCTATTTATGGCCGATCCCTGGTGGTCCCTGTGCAACAAAGAACAGTGTGAGGTTTCACAGCATAATCAGAAGAGAAATACCTCACTTGAAAACAAAAGGGAGTCTAAAGTAGTACTCCCATCACCATCAGACTTTAGCCCTCTTCCCCTTAATGCAAAGCTTCCCTTTTCCTGAATCAGGAAGAGTAGGCGTGACTCCACTCCGCGTGCCCTCCACGTTCTGGGACTCAGAGAACTAACACACCAAAGTTTCCTTAACAACCTCAGTGCAGACAGTCCCCACTTAAACACTTCTGTACTTCTTTTTCAACACTCATTGCCAAAGTTTTGATGAGCTTTGACTTAGGTATCCTGGGGCCTCAGCACAATCAACAATAAGGAGAGAAGGAAGAAGGCCCAGTAGCAGGACAAGTAAAGGAAAATCAACCCAGCAGCAGGGCTGGTCCTGTTGGACAGCAGCTACAATAACACTTGGTGATAAAGTAGGTAACATCAGTGTGGACTTAGACTTATTGACAGCAGCTGATTCGGGAAATTATGAAGCGTTATACTTGATGTTACAATGGTAGTTTAATGTTTCCAGGCCATTAGTATGTGAAGAGCAGATATCTGGGCAGCAATTTGGAGTGTGTAAAGAATCATACTCCCTGGAAAAAAAAAAAAATGGTGTGCTAGAGATAGTATTAGTGTTAAAAAAAAAAAAAAAAAAAAAAAAAAAAGTATAGGTAGGCCAGGCACAGTAGATCATGCCTTGTAATTTCAGTATTTTGGGAGGCCAATGTAGGTAGATCACTAGAGTTTAAGAATTTGAGACCAATTTGGGCAACATGGCACAACCCAGTCTCTACAAAAAATACAAAAATTAGCCAGGTGCGGTGGTGTGCCCCTGTAGTCCCAGCTATTGGGAGTCAGAAGCAGGAGAATCCTTTCAGCCCACGAAGTGGAGGATGCAGTGAGCTGAGATGGTGCCACTGCACCCCAGCCCGAGTCACAGAGCAAGACCCTGTCTCAAAAAATGAAAAAAGGAAATAAGTAAACAAACAAATACATAAATAAGACAAGAAGGTGTAGGTGTTCACTAGCAGTGGGAAACAGCAGTACTAGACAGAGAAATGAAAACAGAATCTGGCTGAGGAGACTGACACTTTGAGTACTTTAGGGCTTGATACATTTATATTGACTTTCATTCTATAGATACACTTGTTATTCAATTATAATTGGTACATCATTGCTGTCTGGCACTTCATGATTATGCAAAGAACCCTCTCTGGAAAGTGAAAAGTCAGTGGTAATAAATAGCAGCTTGTGTCCACTGTGATGAAATAACATAGTTTCTAGGCTTTAATCTACTGCCACTACAACACCTGGAACGGAAAAGGAATACAACATTTGAATTTAAAAAAAAACAAAAAACAAAAAACACCTATCATGATGCCGAGTGCCAAACAAAGGAATGATAATAAGAAATGCATTGAGTTTTTTTAGAGAAGTGTTACTCCAGTTTGCCTGGTGGTTAAATGATTTGTCAAAAGCATTCCACACTTTTTTGCTTGTGTGATTTTGCTGGTGAAGCTCCTCACTGTCTCAAATTTTTCCTGCCAGCATGACCGTGAAAATTCTGCCCGTACTTTAGTCCTAGTTCAAATTACATCTCTTACATAAAGCTTTCTCTGATCCCAGATCTACGAGTGCCATCTCAGTACTTTTTTTAACGTTCCTTATTCATGTCAATGTGTCAGTGTCCCTGGTCTTGGTATGTGAGACTCTTTTCTTCCAATCCTTACCTTCATTTTTAAGCGATCCCATCTAGTCTCAAAAGTTTCAATGTCACCTATAATCGATTAGCTTCATTTTGTCCAACACTGACCTCTCCTCTGTAGTCAACTTTCTATATCATATCTACACTTGAATATTAGTAGAAATCTCAAAGTTAACATTAGCAAAACAAAACTTTCACAGTTATTCTTCCATATGATGCTCTCTCATTCTTCTTTAAAAAAAAAGACAGGAAAATAAGGTATTATTTTTTATTCTTTTCCTTCCAGCACCCCACACATCCAATATACTCTGAGCAAAAGTCATCAGCTCTGTCTTACAAATGCAATTGTGAATTGGATGGAACATTTCTCATCTTTCAACCATCATCTGAGCCTAAGCCACAATTTTCTCTAGGCTAGATCTCAGCAAGAGCCTTCTCACAGATAATCTGGATTCTACTTCTTTTTGAAATTTTTCCACAGAGCACCTGGAATAATTCTTTCAAAATTAAACTATGTGAGATTATGGATATGTTCATTTCCCTGATTACAGTAACTATTTCACTATCTATGAATATTTTAAAAATCATGTCGTACAGCTTAAATATATACAATATTTTAAAAAGCCATCCAATCCCAAGTACCTTATAGCAGCCTATAAAGTCGCAAATTCTTTATTCTTGGGCCTGCCCTCCAAATTTGCCTTTTAACACCCACTTCCCAATTCATTCGTCTCCCTGTGGATGTGCCTTCTTCGTGTCCTTTGGGTATCCGAGCTTACTGTCCCTTTGGCCCTTTCAACTGTTGCTCTTTTTCCTGGAATGGTTGTTCCTGGCTGTCTCATTTCATTAGGTCTCTGTCACACAGTCCTACCTTCTCAGAGCACTTTTCTTACAGCACTTCCCAAAAGAACTTCCTGACTATATTGTTAATTTTGTCTCTTTATTCTAGTTTATTTGCCTTCATATGATTTATGTTCATTTCCAAAATACTATATATGAATTTATTAATCTGTGTATTATTTTTAATCCTTTAAAAATATTAGCTCCAGTGGGATAAGACCTTTGCCTTGATTCCTATTACATTCCCAGTGTACAGCATAGTGATAGGCACCCTAACCCTAACCCTGTGATAGGCAGGGTATTCAATAAATACTTGTTAAATGGATAAATCAAGTGTAATAAAATTTTCTTTGAAATCTATTCACAGTGTTTTTATTTTTCAGAGGTACTTAACTACACATTTAATATTCTCTGGAATTCTATAAGCTTCTTGGGGGCAAAAATGTATCCATCCATATATTCTGTTCATCTAGACTGTATCTTTGTATTTAATAATACCGAAAATAAACACATTTTTACTAAACTAATTAAAGATGAACGAAAGTTGTGCTTGGAAGTTTCACATTTTAAACTAAGGAGATTAAGAGCTGAGAAGTAATCAGTGCTAAGAAATTTTTATAGGTTCTAGGAGGAATACATAGCTACCTAATAGCTCAATTAATAAATGCCATCTTCTTAAAAATATAGAGAATAACTGAAATACTTAAGTAACTACTGCTACAGTAAGCCTGTGATATAGAATGAGTTGGAGGTGAGGAAAAAACAAAGACAAGAGATTAGTTTAGAAACCATTAGAATAGGCTTGATGAAAAGTCATGGAACTCAAACTAGGAGCAAAGCCAATGAGATTAGAGACAGAGTGAGTTGTTACAGGATCTTTAGAGGTTTAGTTAATAATACTTAATCAACCTGGTCACAAGTTAGAGAGGAATCATAGAAACAATGAGAATCAAATCAACTTTACAATTTTGTGCCTAAATAACAGAGAGGACAGTAAGGCAAATAAAAATTAAAAAGTAGGGAGGAAGCAACAAATCAAAAAGAAAAATTAACTCAGTTCAGGTATTTTGGGTCAGAGCAAAAGAGATAAATGCATAAATACAAGAATGGGAAGAGATGCAAAGATGATTACTGTGCCACGGACTAAAATTCAATTTCTAAAATTATCATCCATGTTTAAAATGTTGCAAATTGAGAGAGATGAGGGTAGATGTTGACTCCTGAGTTCTAAGAGGTAGAAGGGAAAAACAGAGTCTTCTGAAATAAAGGAAACACTTTATGATCACTATATTTACCTTACATAAATAGACAAAGCTAAATGGTTTAGAAAACTGAAGAATCTATCACAATACAGTTTTCTCAGGTTGGACTTCAGTTTAATTGAATATTGTGCTAATTTTCTGCTGTTATAAAAGAAACTATGACTTAGGTAATATTAAATGCTGAAAATCTTGTCTTTAGAAAAGGAAGAAAAAACACTGCTCCATGTTATAAAAGAGTGTATAAAGAAAATCAAATTAATTTTAGAGTCATTAAAATTAAATTCAGAATATTTGAGTTGCTAAGTTTATGTTATAAAGTAAAAATATGTCTAAAATCAAACAATGTTGACACTTCCTAAAAATATGTATTTATATAAATAATTTGAAGGTGCACCAAAAAAAACCCATGTATTTTCTTCCTTAGGATGATACATCATTTAAATCAATGTTATCATGAAAATTCATTTGGGATACAGTGCATCAAGCTCCCTCTGTCTTTTTAGAGCTTTAATAAGAACCTTTGCAATACAGAGCTATAAATTTTTTGTTTTATGTAGCCTCCATATTATGGTTTCTTCCTCTATATTACAATTCTCCAGGTGAAGTTAAGGTAACAATAAGCATGCATTTTAATTTTATTTTTGTTAAATCTCATGTGTTTTAATTTGGCAGATACTGAATCAATTTTGTGCATGTAATTTTATTATGCATACAAAGTCTTGGAAATCCATTGATGTATCTTGAAGTATTCTATTCTCATCTCATCTACTGTTTCCATCTCAGTTTAAAAAATTTGCTCAATACTCTGCTCATTTTCAAGGAAATTCTCGACAAAACTACATAATAAACAACAGTTTATTTTCTAACTTTTTGCACATTTTAGTGTCCATCTAACTCCAAGGACGCTATATTCTTAAGCTGCATATTACATGATCATGCCTTCACTGTCTGAAGAACTGTAAATGTGCTTGCTGCACTCACAAACCGTGGGCAAATTTACATTATATGCTCTCATGTGCCTATACTTTCACATGAAATTTCTCTAGTATACACTCTATTTTGCCTCTGCCAATAGTCTCCTCCTTCCATTGCCTGAGAGCTACCTTCAAATTTTAAGAGTAATGGCCCTTATAAGTACATTTTTATTTTGGCAGACATCTTTGTCTGAGATTGAGTTTTTTAAAAGTACCCCTTGTAGTTAGTAAATATTCTGAGCAAAAAACATCCTGACAGTCTGCAATTTCACAAAGCTATGTGTACTATCATAGCTAATATACCTTACTTACTGTGATGTTCCAATAATCTCAACATAATCCCTTATTATAATTTACAAATACTGAGTACTATGGAATTATAAGTTAAATTGCTATGATTTTCATGGTAACCCTGTCAATCAAGCTATGCTAGGTCACTCTGTCATTGTACCTGAAAGGTATCTTTGGATTTCAAGAAGGTAGCATGCATTAAAAGAATCAATAAAAATAGAGAATCCGAAAGAGGCTGGTAAAATGTTACCTTCATAACTCTGCTCTCTCACTTCAGAAAGCTAAAACTGGAAGCTAGGCAGGTCATTAATTTTAGTATAGATTATGGTACATGTAAACATATACTACACAGCAATATAGTGTCAGTTCCTCCTTTTTTCCCATTAGTAGGAAAATTTAGGAAATTTACAAGTCTTTACACATTAATTTGTGTGTGATTTATGAAAAAGCACGAACAAAAAATACCAAATCTATTTTTTTCAGATTCATCACTCAGAAGCTGTTTATAGACTTAAAATATATATATTAAAAGTTTCTTTAAAAACACAGGGTTTCTCAACACAGTTTGAGCAACTGGTAGAGGAGTTATAATGAAAGTCATCTTTCAACCTTGCTACCTCTTAGTCCCATGAACACAGTAATAAGTGGCATAAGTTTACACAGCCAGGTAATAATGTCTCCACTATATAAGCAAGATGAAACTATCCTTCTGACCTAAATACAGCCTCACTCCATTAACGAATCAGAGAACATGCTGATAACAGCAACAACAAAACAATTTTCCTTACACCTGGCAAATCAACATTGACCAACTTGTTCCTAGGTATACTTGCTACGCCCAGAAGTCAAATTATAACTCGATCATTCATGTCTGAATCACAAAACCCCTTAATATACAGTACCAGCAACTTCTAGTCACCTTTGGGGATTGATGGAAATACCATGTCAAAAATATTTTTAATTAGTTCTCATATTGATGGTGAGTTCAGGAACCAAGGTAAAAAATTCTCAGAAACAGAATCCCCGGAGTATGACTTGATGAAAAGGTTTTAGAACTTTCTTCACATACATACACAAAATAAATAAATAAATACATTACAGTGTGATCTCCAGATAAAAGAACAAACACTTTTTAAAATTTAATAATAGCTCTGGGTCTTGAAATTAAGCACAGCAGGAAATGAGAGTTACGGACTTCAAAAGACATTGCACACTCTTTACAACTTCAGTTGGTATATTTCTGTGTAAACTCTAACACTTTTGTGTAACTGCAAACACAGCATGAAGGTAACATGGAGTCTCTATGAAATTACAGCTGGCACACAATGCTAAGAAAAAAACTCCTGTGTTCCTGGAATTTCATCTTATTTCATTTTATTAAAAATTCTAATACGAAAAATCAATGTAAGGTCTCTGATAAATTAAGTAATAAAAATTTCTGTGTTAGGAATCTAGTGATCCAGTGATGGTACTACATAAATGATGTACTCCATTAGCCAATCTTTTATTAATCATTTCACAAATGGCAGGCAATATCCAAAGTCCTAAGGATACAGCATAAATAAAATAATTAAGATGCATGTCTTTATGGAGCTTAACATTCTAATTTAGGAGGACAGAAATCAAGTTACGTAGATGTGTATATTTCAGAAAATGGAGATTACTGTGGAGAGAAATAAAATGTAAGAGAGGAGAAAAAATATTGAGGAGAGTAGTAGGTTTAAAGTTTTTAACAGGGTTTCCAGGTTAGGCTTCACTGGAAAGGCAAACTGAATAAAGACGGAAACTATGCACATGTTTGTGAAACAGCATTCCAGGGAAAGGAAGTAGGTAGTGGAAAGCCTTAAGGGTTGAGGTATGACTAGGAAAAGCAATGAGCTGGTGGGAACTTACCTAAGGTGTAGAGATAAGAGATGAGAGCCTTGTGAGCCATTTAGTAGCAGAGTGAAATCTTAAGGAGAGATGTGGTTTCATCAATGCTTCCAAGAAACACTTTCCTTGCTGGGCTAAAAACAGACAAAAAGCAAGGGCAGAAATAAAAATCACTTAGGAGGACACTGGGGCAAGAGAATGTGGTGGCTTGTACCAGGTTTTCACAAGTGTAGATAGTAAAAAGTAATCATATTCTGGGTAAATTTGGAACGTAGAAGCAAAAATGACTTGCTGACAGAATGGTTGTGGGATGTGAAAGAGAGGAAGGAATCAAAGAAGACTCTTAAGTTTTTTCTTTTTATTTTTTACCTGGGTAACCTTGTCATCCACTCTTTAAATGGACAAAACTGCCATTTAAAGGGGAAAAAAATATGCTGAAACAGAGTTAGGTTCAGGAGTAGAGGGGTGAGCAAGAGTTTGGATTGGGATGCACTATGCTTATCATAACTATTACACAGCTAGTTGTTGATGTTGAATGAGGACACCTTCGGATGTGAAACATAAACTTAGCTGTCACCAGAATGAAGACAGTTTTCAAAACCAGAACACTGGATGCAATCACCAAGGTGTGAAGGTAGAGGGCAAATAGAAGGGCTCCTAGTACTGAGCCCTGGGGCACATAAACATTCAGAGTTTGAAGAAAAGAGAGGGGACAGACAAGAAAACTGAAAAGGTGATTGATAAGGTAAGGGAAAAAGTGCAAGGGTGAATTAAGTCTTGGAAGCCAGATGAAGAAAATATTTCGAGGAGGAAATAGAGATCAGTTCTGTCTAAAAATGTTGATATGTCAGTAAGAGGGTCATTGAATTTAACACTAAATCATCGGTTACCTCTGTAAGAATAGTTTCAGTGGAGTAGTGAGAGAATGAGTCAGTTCAAGAGAAAATAGGAAGAAAAGTCAGAAAAAATTTAGAGGAGTTTTGCTATACAGGGGTCAAAGTAATGAGAGGGTTACTAGACATAAATGATGTGGAATCAAGAAAAAGCTTTGCTTTGTTTTAAGATGGGAGAATGAACAGCACATTTGTATGCTGATAGAAATGATCCTGTTGAAAGCATTCTCAAAAGGTAATCAATTATCTGACATGTTCTAATAAATTATATACTTCTTTTTTAGAAGCCCGAGCCACTAAACTGCAATTGCTAATGAAGAAAAACTTTTAACACATTTATAACAACAAATTGAGAATATAAACGTCCTGTGACTGTATCTCATAATTTTTCAGTGTGTCTACTCAAATATTCATCATTGTTGACCATCATTTTTGCCAAAAATATTCTCATGGTTTCAACTGCACTATCAACAACTTGCCTGAAAAACATTCTTTGGACAAATTCTTTCCCCCAAAATTCATATATTTATAAAGACCTATGTGACAGGTGATCTGATCAGAGGCCTTCTCTATGATTATAATTTCTTGAAAAAGAAGTTGTGATCTTTTCAGAGGTAGGTGTTACTAAAGAAATGCAGGTATAGAGGCAGGTATTGTCACTTTGGGCAATTAATTCTCAATGCTGCGTGAAGAATAACAATCACCTGAGCAGCTTTTAAAAATGCTGATGCTCTAGATTCGTCCTCAGAAATTCTGAGGTTTACTTGGTTTTAGATAGGGCCCAAGCATCTGGGTTTTTAACAGTTCTTCAGTGGATTGTCATGAACTGTACTTAAATTCTTGGCACAGATCTTTAACAGTCTTAAATTATCACCCTGTAAGTGCTGAGGGTTTAAACCCTCAGGGAATAAACACTGGGATGACCTTCAAGACCTCTCAAGAGGCATTGGGGTGATAGGGTCTCTGTCTCAAGAATAATATTTATCTTAGTAAAAGCCTTATGCATCTGCCTAAACCAAGCTTGTGTTTACCTACATTATCTAACAACTAACTCTGTTCCTCATCTCTACCAAGTTTTTACAAATCTAACTTAAAGATTTTATTCAAGAGCTAACTCATGAACTTAGACGATTAAAGAATATCTATCTAGACTATGGTTAGAAAGTAATTTTTACTCATATCACCTCATTAAGCAAAACCAACGACACAGTCATAAGGCATCCTTGGGGTGCTATGATCTTGTTTATAAATGGCACGCTTAAACTTCCTGTTTCTTTTCCTGTATTACTATAACTTGTTCTCGGCCTCCTGTAAACTACTGTTTTGGTTTCTACATTTCTTTTTACCCTTCTCTGCCTTTCTCTTCATTTTGTAGTGCCTTCTTCACTTTTTTTTGATCATTATTGGCAACAAGCTGCAACCCAAAAATGTAAGAGAAGATATATTCAAGAAATGTAAAATATTGGGAGTGGTTTATAATCATTTAGAAAGCATTTCATACAGAAGGTGGTGCTGAAAAATTAGGTGTCAGAGCAATAAAGCCCAGAAAATAACTTCCAAAGCAGCTGTTCTGCTTACCCAAAATAAAGAAACCAAGAAATGAAAAATTACATATACAAAATAACTGTAGGTATAAGCTGTTTATTTCATAGAGAATCTTATTGCCTGTTTTTTTTCTTTAATGAAATAATGGCTCTACTGCATTTTAAGGCAACATTATCCTCTTCAAAGATTAATATATATAATACATTCACAATATGATCAAAATAAAGGGGATTTTGGATACAGTGCATGTATGAACAAGAATCTGTAAAAGAAATTATTTGAGATGAAAGAGGAAAATCATAAAGAAATGCAAATCAAAACCACAATGAGATACTATCTCATGCCAGTTAGAATGGCGATCATTAAAAAATCAAGAGACAAAAGATGCTGGTAAGGATATGGAGAAATAGAAATGCTTCTACACTGTTGGTGGGAGTGTAAATTAGTACAACCATTGTGGAAGACAGTGTGGCGATTCCTCAAGAAACTAGAACCAGAATTGCCATTTGACCCATCAATTGCATTACTGGGTATATATCCAAAGGATTATAAATCATTCTATTATAAAGATATATGCACATGCATGTTTATTGCGGCACTGTTCACAGTAGCAAAGACTTGGAACCTACCTAAATGCCTATCAGTGATAAACTGGATAAGGAAAATGTGGCACATACACCATGGAATACTATGCAGCCAGAAAAAGGATGAGTTCACGTCCTTTGCAGGGACATGGATGAAGCTGGAAACCATCATTCTCAGCAAACTAACACAAGAACAGAAAACCAAACACATCATGTTCTCACTCATAAGTGGGTGTTGAACAGTGAGAACATATAGACACAGGAAGGGGAACATCACACACTGGGGCCTGTTCTGGGGTGGGAGTCCAGGGGAGGGATAGCATTAGGAGAAATACCTAATGTAGATGGTGAGTGATGGATGCAGCAAACCACCATGGCATGTGTATAACTATGTAACAAACCTGCATGTTCTGTAAATGTACCCCAGAACTTAGAGTATAATTTTTTTAAAAAGGGGGAAAAGAATGCATTATTACCATGCACTATGCCTAGCTCTCTGCCCTGTGCATATATTAATTTAGTGCTTACTAAATATTAGAAAATGAATGAAGCGCTACAATAATTCTTAAAGACATCAGATTAAGCCACTTTTAAAAATCTGTTTTCACTCTATATATAACCACATGTCTATGATAAGCCAGCCCTTTCTCAAAATCATTGAGAATTCTGGCAAAAAAAATGCTAGATATTCGTGATTTAATTCCATTAAAATAACTTCAATAAACCATTTGATTGCATTCCAGAAATCACAGACACCAGCTCATTTAGTATAAATTCAAACAATATAAAAATGTTTCTAGGAGATAGAAAAAAAAATAGCTAATTGAGTTCCACAAAGGAAATTGTCTTTATGATTTTAATTGAGATAATCATTTTATCCTTCACTAACACTCTTTGGAAGCTACACTGAAATTATGAAAAGAAACATAGCTAATCAACTATGAGTTTTAGAACGTTGGCCAACTGTTTTCCCTTTACAGTAACTTAATATTTCAATGGTAAATAAATTTTCAGAATTTCCATCTCTCTATAAAAAGTTTGTAACCATTTGCATTTCAGCCTTAAACATGGTTCAGTGCCCTATTTTCTTTATGTAAAGGTATTTTGATGCCTAATGCAAAGTATCTTACTCTCTGATAGAAAGGATCCTACAACAGGTATGAATTTGAATTCATACACTTATTTATCTGAATAGATATTTATTTGTTTAAATATCTATAATCACCTGGTATATTGTGAGTTTCTTTAGATAGAGCCTATTCATGGCCAACACGGTGAAACCCTGTCTCTACTAAAAATACAAAATTTAGCCAGGCATGTTGGCAGGTGCCTGTAATTCCAGCTCCTTGGGAGACTGAGGTAGGAGAATTGCTTGAACCTGGGAGGCAGAGGTTGCAGTGAGCTGACATTACACCACTGCATTCCTGCCTGGGCGATAAGAGCAAAACTTTGCCAAAAAAGAAGAAAAGAAGAAGAAGGAGGGGGGAGGGGAGGGGACGGAAGAGGAGGAGGGTGGGGGAAGGGAGAGAAGGGGAGGGGGGAAGGGGAGGGGAGGGGAGGAGGGAGGGGAGGGGAGAGAGAGAAAGGAGGGGGAGGGGAGGGGGTGGGGGCAGGGGTAGGGGAAGGGAAAGGGGGAGGGAGAGGGGCGGGGGAGGGGTGGGGGGAAGGGAAAGGAGAGGGGGAGCAGGGGGGAGAGCAGGGAGTGGGGAGCGAGGGGGGATGGGGGAGGGGAGGGGGAGGGAGGAGGGGAGGGAAAGAGGGGACAGGAGGGGAGGGGGAGAGAGTCTATTCAAGTCTTTGTTCCCAATAATTAGGACAGTGACCACAGTGACTATATGCAGGATACATTTGATAATATTTGTATATCAGATTTCCTAACTGCTTGGCCCAAAAAAACTGTATTAATTTTATTTTATGGAGATAGAACGTAAGAGTCATCTCTCAATTAATCATTCTCCTAAATGAGTAACACTAGAGTAGGATCTCACTCCAGTCTACAAACTTTATGTGATCATAGAATGTTTCTGGTTATTTCATTTGGTCTGAAGAGTGCTTTAAAATACTATAATTAGACAGGAAGTGTGCCCGTGGTGGTAGCAATGATACAAACATAGCCCTGTTGTCGTACTACAGGACCACGTCACACTACATGTTACAATGTCAACCCTGAATGCATTAGAGTTTATGAAATTTACCTCCTGGGCCCAGAGTTTTACAATTCAAAGAGCCCCAGGAATATACCTATCTCAGCCTAGATTCTAGAAAGTGTCTGTATGGTTCTATTACAACCAGTGGCATATATTACATCTGAATAAACTCTTACATTTTTTTTATTGCTGCGCAACAAGTTACCATAAATGCAGTTGCTTAAAATCACACTTTTTTGTAATATTTCTATGAATCAGGAGACCAGGCACAACTTAGCTGGTTCCTCTGCTAAGGGTCTCATAGGCTGCAAATGAGATGTCAATGGGGCTGCGTTTCTTACTGGAGTTCAGAGTTTTCCACCAAGCTAAGTGGTTGTCAGAATTCAGTTTCATTCCACATTGCTGTTGGACTGAGATCTCTTGCTGGATTTGGGCCAGGGCTGGCTCTCAGCTCCTGACCAAGATCCTCTCACAACACAGTACCTTCTTCAAAGCCAGAAAAATCCCAGATCCATTTTAAGAATGTTAACAAGATTATATCAGGCTCACCCAGGATATTCTCCTTTTGGATGAACTCAGAATCAACTAATTTGACCTTAATTACATTACAAAATCCCCCCACCTTTGCCATATCACATAACCTAATCACAGCAGTGACATCCCATCATGTTCAGAAGTTGCACCCAAACTCGAGGGGAGGGGATGATACAGAGGCCAGAAATCTTGGAGATCCTCTTAGAATTCTGCCTACTACAATCACAGATGCTTTTCAGGCAACTTTGTTTCCCAAGATACAAAAGTGTGTTAACACATATAGATGTACACATGTATATTTAAATAACACGTAAACTACACAAATATGTATCACATTCGCTTAGTTTAAGATATTATTATACTGTATGCATACATGTTTAGGTGTATATAATATGTGTGTATATATATAAATATATATATTCATATATTTATTTTCCTTCTACTTCTCTTTCTCCTTTACTTGTGCTTTTCCTCTTTCTCCTTCTTCTTTCCTTCCCCTTTTCCTGTATCATCTTCTTTTCATCAACAAAATACCAAATAGAATTCACTTATATAAATTGCCAAAAAGCAAGAGACTTAATATTTGACTATGAAAAATTAGGCTAAGGTTTTTTATTTTGTTCGTAAAAGAGCATTTGGCGGAATGCTAAGGTAGATTATATGTTTGCACGCTATAAATGAGATGGAGTTTACTTTTTACATTGAATAACTCTCTAGAAAAGAAACCACTGTATCTTCTTAACTATTCATGATTTTATTTGTATGTATATATACAAATAAAATCATGAATAGTTAAGAAGATACATATATGTATATATACATATATTTATGTGTGTGTGTGTATATATATGTGTATATATATATACACATATATATATATGTAAACCATCTGTAAGCCAGTTTCTTAAAGGAAATTAGGAACATTTTTAGAGGTTTCAAGATAAAGTGAAATAAAAGTTTGATGGAGCCAAACTCCATCTTTGTTCAACAAACTCTCCTTTGTTCAATAAAAATCCTTTTTTAAGAAAGTGAATTAAAGTGACTTTACTCAATGTATTTGTCTAATGGATTTTCTCAAATTTGCAAGGCATAAGAAAATAAGTAAGAAGGTGATACAGAAATTTTCCTATCTAATCAGAGATTTAAAAGTCATTTTATTCATAAGCATTCAGGAGTTGGAATTAAATGGAGGATTTTACAGAGTGCTTACTTTGACATGGTAAGAAAAACAAAAGTATAGATCATAATCTGGGCCTCTGAGATGTCCATATGTGGGAATTACACCCAGAGAGTTCTGGTTAAAGGCCAATTCTACTATTATTTAGCTCTGTCATTTAAGAAGAAAGTTCACTTTGTAATAATATATTATGTTCACTTTGTAATACTATATATACATATACATAATGCATACATTGATTATGTGTGGATTATGAATATGATTACTGTAATTAAGCAGTATGACAATAAAAAGAGCCTAGATTCACAAGTCAGAAAGAATTCTGTTGTAGTTCTGACTTTATTACTTCCTAACTACATGGACCTAAGCAAGTTATTTTTCCATTTAACCTAAGTTTCCTCATATGGAAAATAATACGGAGTCTCAAGGCAAACTTAAATATTAAATAATTTATACAAAGTAGGTAACTTGTAAATAATATCCTATTAAAATTATTAATTTAAAATATCATTAAAATGTAAAATGCAATGTATTAATTATTAATAATCTAGAATTAGAAACACCCCCAAGCTAGAGTGAAAAATGACTAGCAAAATGTTTCTGCATGTAAGAATACAGGGCACAGAAAGCCTACTTTCACATCCTCGCCGCAACCTTATTCATTTAGCTCAGATTCAAATGCATAAAGCAAGAAAGACTAGAGAATGGCTAGAATTTACCTTTTCTCGGATCTTAGACTGTTCAAAATGATTCTATATGTCTGGATTTTATATTTATTATTGACTTCATTATTGTTTCAAAATATTATATTCAATATTCTATATGATTTTATGATACAGTACAAATGAATATTCTGGAATACCTTTTATTAAAAAAAGATTTTTTAAGTTTTGTTATTTATTCATTTATGCTAGACAGTTACTGCCTCATGTATAACATGAAGAAAATTTCTACATACTCTAATATTTTGTATGTTCTAAGTATAAAGGATACTTTATAGTAAGAAGGAATTCACATTTTTTGAAGTTTTGCATAAAATACGGTTAAAAAAAAACACTTTAGATGGTAGGGTGACTCTGTGAAAATAATAGATTCCATGTTAGTTAACATGCAGGTAGCAAGGGAAAGGAAATAAATTCTAAACCTACATGTCTGAAGAGAGGAGACTCTATTCTAAAATGGTTTGTGTATATTTAGCATGAGAACTTTTGCTATACAACCATAATGTAAATATTCTGTTGAACCTAAGCTGCTGCTTAGGAAGACGAAGGAATTCTACTTGCTCACAATCACAGTGCCAGGTTTCAAATAAAAGCAAATTTCAGACTATATTCTGTCACATATACTGCCATTTGTAAGTCCAACTCTTATTAATAAGCAGGCACTAAAACATTTATTCAACTTGCTTTTGTCAGCTTGATAAAGTCCCAGTTCTCAGGGTTTTGTGATAAAGCAACCATTTCTTGTATAAAAAATTCTCCTGCCCAAAAATATTTTAGAGGCAGGATTCAGTTAAATTAATATTTGAAACAGCCAGCTGGAATATACTAACCCATAACTACATTAGAATCCTGCCTTCAGTGACATTCTAAAGGAGAAAAATGCTTTCCTGACTTGATTATCCTATATAAGCCGTGGTGGGAAGTCTAGGATAGTTTGTTTACCAATCTGTGTATGTTGAATACAACTAAATTCACACACAATTTACAGATATCTTCATTATTCTCATTAAAAAGCCACTAAAGTCACTAGTGAAAATCCTCTTCTAATATCCATTCACAAAGCCTCTGATGATCAGGGATAATAACTAAAACACTTATAGCTGCCCTTCGTTTAAATGTTATTACCCTTCATTTGTATAAAGCATTTCCTCTTAGGAAAATTGACTGTCTCTTAAGTGAAATTGAATTAAGACATATATAACTTTCTGTATCTATACTGAAATAGTTTAAAGTGTATTTCCAGTGTCATAACACTCAGAAGTATTTATCTCCAATCCAGACCTCTCCTATAAACTTCAGACTCAGCATAAGTGGGCTACTAAAGATAATCAACAGCCTCCTAATTGGTTTCCTGTTCCTGTCCTTAGCCCCATATAGTCTATTATCAATACCACAAACAGTGGTTCTGGCTCCTGATAGAAATCTAGAACTACTCAGAGCAAGGGTCAGATCTTATCATCTTGGTTCAGGAAACCCGTTAGTGACTCCTCACCTCACAGAAGTAAGAATGAACATCATGATGAACATCATGACTGGGTCTTTAAATCCTCTGACCTTTCTGATCCTATCTCCCACTGCCCCTTCCTGCTCACATGAGCGAGTCTCAGGGGCTGCCTTAATGTCTCCTCAATCATGTCAGCTATTCACTTCCACCACAAGCTGGACTGGACACGAGGCTTTCCTCTGCCTGGTTCCTGTTCCTCAGATATATGTACACCTTGCTCCTTCACCTTTTTCAGGAATTTGTGTTAAAATCACCGTATTATTTTCCCATGGCTGCTATAACAAATTATCACAAACTCAGTGGCATCAAACGATAGAAATTCCAACCTCTCACAGTTCTGGAGGGCAGAATGAAACGTTTGACTGGGTGCAAATCAAGGCCCTGGGAAGGCCATGCTCCCTCTAGAGGTTCTACAGGGAATCTGTTCCTTACCTCTCCTAGCTTCTGGTGGAAGGAAGCTGGACTTGTGGCCTCATCCTTCCAGTCTCTGCCTTCATGGTCACATTGCCTCTTCTTTTCTCTATATAACATCCTCTCTGCCTTTCTATTATAAAGATAACTGCCATAACATTTAGCACCTACCCAGATAATACTGAATAATCTCATCTCTTGATCCTTAACTACATCACATCAGGAAACTTTGCCTATATGTTAACATTAACATGTTCTGAGGATGAACCTGTTTCCTATGGGGAAAATGTGTGTCAGTCTACCACAGTCATTTCCTCAGAAAGCCCTTCCCATCTGTCATAAGTAAAATGTCAACCATCCTCTCCCACAGCACTTCCTGTCTTCCTTCTCTGCTTTATTTTTTTCTAGGGCATTGATTACCAGATGGTATTCTATATATCTACTTATTTCTTATATTATTTGGCTTCTTCAACTACAATACGAGTACCATGAAGACAGAGTTGCTATCTTTTCTCTTCATCGCTCTTTCCCTAACACCTTGAATGATATCTTTCATATAGCAAGCCTTAAATGAATATTTTTGACTGAATGGATGGATGAATGAAGGAAGAAAGGGGTTCAAGTATTTTAGTTAAATGGAAAATGTATCTAGTAGATTAAAAGATGGCCCCTCAAAATATTTGTCCATGTCTGAATCCCCAGAATTAGTGAATATTAACCTACATGGAGAAAGAGTGAATAGTTGTAAAACATGTAATTAAGTTAAAGATCTGAAGAGGAAGAACTTATCCTGGATAATCTGGCTGGGTCCTAAATCAAGCACATGTATCGTTATAAGAGAGGCATAGGTAGAACAGAAAGAGACACACAGAGGAAAAGACAGAGAAGAGGGAACAGTGTGACCATGAATCACTCCAGCAATTAGAGTGTTGGGGCTGTAAGTCAAGGCATGCCAGCAACCACCAGGACCTGGAAGTGGCAAGGAACATATCCCTCCCCGGAGCCTTCAGAAGCTGTGCAGCCCTGACAAAGACATTTCGATTTCAGACTTCTGGTCTCCAAACTGTGAGAAAATAAATTTCCATTATTTTAAGCCACCTAGCTATGGTAATCTGTTATAGCAGCCCTAGGAAATTAACACAGCGTGGCTGTTCTAAATGGCTTCTAATGATAGGAAAACAGATTATTTTAGGAAAGGCATTCTTATTTCAAATTTATACCTAGAGTTATTATCAGGGTTTCTGTCGCCCTATTAAGAGCACAGACTCTGAAGTCAGAAGTCAGATATCCTGTGTTGTAATGATTTTGTTAACTTCGGAGGACCTTGAGGTCCAGTAATCTTTTTGCCTTGGTTTTTGCGCCTGTAGAAGAAGAATAAACCATTGTCTGCCCTAATGGTAGGCCTGGAATTAAAATATTTAAGAGTTACAAAGCAGTCAGAAATGTGCCTACACCTAACGTACAGTAAATGTTGTCATTGTTTTGCTATTTGTATTATATTACAAAAATCTAGTTTATTAGAAATATCTTTGCTGTGTGATAACATTTTTGCCCATCAAAAAGTATGAGAACACAATCTGTTCACAAAGGAGAGGTGGTCTAGGCATTATCACATATTGATGGTAGGAGTAAAACTGTTACAATTGCAGTGGAGGGCAATTGGTACTATTTATTAAAAGGACAAATTCACCTACACTTGTGAGATAACTTGGTTAGGCATTGTAGCATTGTTTTAATAGCGGAAGACTGACAGCCTAAATTCCAGCAATACAGGCCAAGGTAAACTATGGAACAGTCATTCAATGGACTAATGTGAATCAGTTTAAACATGAGGCAAATATTTCCAGTTCTGGCAATAGAAGAGTAAATTGTTGCTAACTACAGTCCCACTGAGAATAATAGATATATAACTCGTGTGTGTGTGTGTGTGTGTGTGTGTGTGTGCATGTGTGCATGTGTGTGTGTATTGTGTGGTTGAATAAAGGGCCACAGCGCTGGAGAGAAGGAAAGCTCATGGAAGTAAGCCAGACATTCTGTGCAGCTTTTCTTCTCAAAGACTGACAGTTTGGAAGTGGCATAGAACCAAGAGGCTAAATAGCTAGCAGTAAACAGCAGCTAAGAAGCTGAGTTGAACTCTTTAAAGTCTTACGGGGTTGGAGAGATAAAATTTTAAGCATAATAAATAGAAAGATAGTCGAGAGCTCTGAAGTCATGATATTGGAGGGAAGGAAAAGACAGAAGTGAGCCCAACAGTTGGTCCTGCTCTTTTCCTTAAAACATTGCTCAGGTTGCCAATTATAGATCAGATAAGGAGTTTGCCTGCAGAATATATCTAGACTCCTACAACTTAACAACATATAAACAACTAAATTTAAAAATCGGCAAAGTACTTAAATAGGTCTTCAAGGAACATCAACAAATGGCCAATAAACAGAAGAAAAGATTTTTAACATCATTAGTCATTAGGGAAATGGGAATCCAAACCATAATGAGGCACTTCATACCCACTTGGATGGCTACAATAAAAATGATGAATAATAACAAGTAATGGCAGGGATTTGGAGAAACTGAAGCCTTCATATGCTGCTGGCAGTACATGGATGCAACTGCTGTGGAAACAGTTTAGTGGCCACTCAAAATATTAAACGTAAAACTACCATATTATCCAGTAATTCCATGCCTAGGTGTATACCCAAATGAATTAAAAGCAGTGACTAAACAGATACTTGTACACAAATGTTCACTGTAGCATTATTCACATAGCCAAAAGTTGGAAATAACATATCCACCAATAAACAAAAGGATAAAGAAAATGTGATAAGTATATTCAATGGAGTATTAGCCATAAAAAGAATAAAATTCTAATACCTGCTACAGCATGGATAAACCTTGACAACATTATGCTAAGTGAAATAAGCCCAGGCAATGAAAACACACATATTGTTTGATTTCACTAATATGAAATTATCTATAAGCAGCTAATTCATAGACATATATAGATTAGAGGTTACTACAGGCTAGAGGGAGAGAGAATAGAAAATTGTTGCTTAATGGATATTGAGTTTCTGTTTGAATGATATAAATACTTTGAAAATAGATAATGTGATAGTTGCACAACATTGTGCATATAAACTAACGTCATTTAATGGTACACCATGGGCTTCTGGATTGAGGTGGGCACTGTAGGGGCCAAGACAGCTGTCTGAAGTTTTGCTGAAAAAAAAGTCAACTCATAAAAGGCATATTAGGCTCCCTTCCTAACTCTTCTGGCTGTGGCATCTGTGGGAAAAGTGTGGCTGGGTCTCCAAGGAGCTGCACCAATGGCCTCCATGCTGTCCTATGAAAGCCTAAACCACGCCGTGGCTGGAGCTGTGGGAAGCATGACAGCAATGACAGTGTTTTTTCCCCTGGATACAGCTAGACTTCGACTTCAGGTTGTTGAGAAAAGAAAATTCAAAATTACACACGTGGTGCTTCTGGAGATCATTAAAACGAAGAACTGCTGGCACTATATCGAGGGTGGTTTCCAGTGAATTCCAGTTTCTGCTGCTCCAATTTTGTCTATTCCTACACTTTTAATAGCCTCAAAGCAGTCTGGGTCAAAGGTTAACATTCTACTGGAAAAGATCTGGTAGTTGGGTTTGTTGCAGGGGTGGTTAACAGTGGCTGACAGCTCCACTCTGGGTGGTAAACACCAGAATGAAGCTGCAAGGAGCAAAATTTAGGACTGAAGATTGTACCAATGAACTACAGAGGTATCACTGAAGCTTTTTATCAGATCATTCGAGGTGAAGAAATCTTGGCTTGTTGGAATGGCATATTTTCCTCATTGCTGTTGGGCTTCAATCCTGCCATCCAGTTCATGTTTTATGAAGGTTTTAAATGGCAGCTCTAAAAGAAATGGATGAAGCTTTCTTCTTTGGATGTGTTCATCACTGGTGCTGCAGTAGCCACCACGATTGCCAGCACTGTCACCTATCCCATGCAGATGGTAAAGTCAATTCTGAGGTTTTGGCATCATAGACTAAACCCAGAAAATAGAACATTGGGAAGTCTTCAGAATATTCTCTGTCTTCTTCACCAATGAGTAAGATGTTTTGGAATAACGAGACTCTACTACAAATGTCTTGAAGCCAAATTGCTGCAGACAGTCCTCACCGCTGCTCTCAGGTTCCATGTTTATGAGAAACTGAAGCTGCCACCTTCATAGTTATGGGGCTGAAGAATGCACACAAACACGGAGACGCCTTCCCATGAAAAAATTTTGAAGATGCTCAACAGGGAGATTTCCTCCCGAGTGAAGTGATTCTCCTATGACTCTGGCTCCTGCCACCACAAATGTTTTTCTCATTGGCTTGAAAAGCATTCAAGGGTGAACAGGGAGTGCGGCCAGCTGGACCTGTTGTCACCTTAATTATTATGCCGGCTGGTTGGATTTTGGGGTGGCAACTGGACTAATATGAAAAAAATATATATTGAATATCTACAAATGACAGTTTGTGAGTGTTTATTGGTTTTCTTAAGAGAAATGGACTCTTTTGCTCTCATGTGTAATGTTTTCTATTTTAATTTTTCTTAAATATACCAGCTGTTCTCTTTCCCTGAACTCTTCCCCAGGTTCTAGGACAAATTTAATAACATGTAATTCTCCTCAAATACTTTTGTATGTCTCAGTGTTGGTATTTTCCTCCCTGAAACTAATATTATGACTGTGCCATGGGCTTGACTTTATTTTGGTTGGGCTTTTTTTCTCCTGCTTAACGAGAGGTGTCTTTTTTAGGATATGAGCTATTTATTTTGCAAAAAGAAAACTGTTAATCACAAATGAGCTTCTTAGGAATATTTGTAAATGTCATTTATTCATTAGTGTTTGACATGTTTTTTAAATATTTATTTTGAATCAATCCTTTCATCACAAAAGCCTTGAGGTTTTATGTCCATCCATACAAGCCCTGGTCAGTCAGTCAAGTCCCAGTAAACGGTCAGTACAAAAAAGAAAATAAAAAGGCATATTAATTGGTGAAAAGATAACAAATTTATTTAACACTTATACATGAGATCCTTCAGAATGAAGACCCAAATATAAAAGATATCCATTTTTATGCTTAGGTTCAAACACGTATGGACAGCTATGTAAAAATACGATTAAACAAAAAGGGCGTAATCTCATACAAATAGATGGAGTGGGGAAACTCAGCAAGGGCAATCTGTCTAGATTCTTGTCGGCCTCTCTGAGCATCATTTTTTTTCCCTCTGGGTGTTGGTGGGACCCTTTCTGGAATGAGGGTCTCAGAACCTACAAATAACTAGGTCAGATAACTTTTTGTTGTTGTTGTGGAGATGAAGTCTTACACTGTTGCCCCGGCTGAAGTGCAGTGGCACAATCTCAGCTCACTGCACCTCAGCCTCCTGGGTGCAAGCAATTGTCTTGCCTCAGCCTACCAAGTAGCTGGGATTACAGGCACGCACCACCACGCTCAGCTAAATTTTTATTTATATTTTTTTTAGGAGAGACGGGATTTCACTACAACGGCCATGCTGGTCTGAAACTCCTGATCTCATGCTCCGCCCACCTCAGCCTCCTAAAGTGCTGGGATTACAGGCATGAGCCATCGGCAGGCCCAGATAATTTCTTTATGGCCAGTTTTCACGCAGAAAAGCAGAAGGAAAGTTAAAGTAATATTTTTAGGTTTTATGGCTGGCTTTGGGGAAAAGGGATTCCGGTTTCTGTGACAATTCTTGGGGAAAAGGAATTCTAGTTTCTATGGTTAGCCTTGCAGGAGAATGGAATGAGGGGCAGCAGAGCAAGAGAAGGTTAGAGAAAAACTTTTGCTTCAGAGGCTGCTGCTGATGCCATCATTTTGGGGTATTATTTTCTGAGCTCTGGAGGCACCGTAATTTTACTGTTATTCCCACATTTTCACACCACACATTATACATATTTAGCACTCAAAATACATTAAATAAATATTTGACTGCCCACCCTCTTCCCATTGTCCTTCCCTTCCCTGGCCTGCCATACCTTCTTTCTCTTGACATGTTTTAGTTTAAAAGTTCAAGAACAAAAGGCTATTCTTGGCATGTAGCAAAAATATTTTAAGAAAATTTTTAATTTAAATTTAAATGAGCAGTCTATTATAGAACACGTGTAAATTAAACATAAATATTGTTGAGAAACATAATGAAAAACAAAGCCTTTTTCCAACCCAAAAATCCTTTCCTTAAAAGTAGTAGTCGGCGGGGAAGGGAGCGCTTTTTATTATCGAGAAGCACTAAGCCAGACTGTGATGTACATCACAATCAGTCCACAAAGAGATGCAAACACAGAACTCTCACCCTTTCATGTAGACAAGTAAATACAACCTCTTACATACATGTTTTCAAGATAAACAATGACTAGTCCTTGAGAAGAACATTTGTCACACATAATTCATCCTCACTTTACCTGATAATTGAGGTAGCCATCTGTGTTAGCTAATTACCTGTATCCAGAGGAAAAATAAATTCTTCATCTCTATATGAGAGGAGGTAGTTTTGCAACCTGCCAGCTGAAGGAGGTAGTTTTGCAAGCCGCCAGCTCCTACCCTAACCACAGAAACTGAGATGGGGCGCTATCTCCCTTGATGTTTACATTTCAAAGAAATCCCTCCCAGGTTCTTGAGAAAGACATTCCTGGGTCCCAGAGGTGACAAAAGACCTATCCAGTCTTCAAAATTGATTCATATACATTTCAAAGAGACAAGAAAGTATTTAAGATAGTCTAAGATAAGTGCTCTAAGAAAAAGGAGAGGAGGGAAAGCTTTTACGCCATTTTTAACAGGGAGAACTAAGCCCCTTACTTTTAATTTTCGTTTTTTTCTTACAATAGCAAATATAGTTTAAATTTAATTAATCTTACTGTGAAATTTTGGTATATTTCATTCCAGTCATTGACATACGTGTATGTGTGTCAACTTACATACGCATTTTATTATTTATTTAATATTATTTATTACTCATATATTTCCTCAGGTATTCAGATCTTTCTGTAAATTGTAATGTTAATGGTTACCTCTGATCTGTGAGAAGAATAAAAAACAAACAAAATTATTCATAAATGACTAAAACCTTAGTTTACTTTTAGGAAATATATATATATATATACATATATATATATATATACATACATATATATATATATACATATATATATATATGTATGTATATATATATACATATTTGAGATGGAGTATTGATTTGTCATGCAGGCTGAAACGCAGTGGCACAATCTCAGTTCACTGAAACCTCCACCTCCTGGGTTCAAGCAATTCTCCTGCCTCAGCCTCTCAAGTAGCTGTGATTACAGGTGTCTGCCATCATGCCCAGCTAATTTTTTTTTATTATTATTTTTAGTAGAAACATGGTTTTACCATGTTGGCCAGGCTGATCTCTATCTCCCGACCTCAAGTGATATGTCCACCTCAGCCTCCCACAGTGCTAGGATTACAGGTGTGGGCCACCATGTCCAGCCAGGAGAGAGAGACAAAGAGAGAGAGAGAGAGAGAGAGAGAGGCGGGGGGCGGGGAGCTTTCAAACTACCCAGGAAAAGAATGTAGCACAATGAATTGTTATGTATTATTGAACAGACAATAGACATTGTGCTAGTCTATCCTCACAATGCTATAAGGACATATCCGAGAATCAAGGTTTAATTGACTCACAGTTTGGCATGGCTTGGAAGGCCTAAGGAAACTTAACAATCATGGTGGAAGGGGAAGCAGGCATCTGTTACATGGCAGTAGGTAAGGGAGAATATGTGTGAGAGCGCAGAAAAAAACTACCATTTACAAAACCATCAGATCTTCTGAGAACTCACTATCATGAGAACAGCATGGGAGAAAACGCCCCCATAATCTAATCACTTCCCTCCCTCCACAGGTGAGGATTACAGGTCCCTCACTTCACACCTGGGAATTACAATTCCAAATGAGATTTGGGTGAGGACACAGAACTAAACCGTATCAATAAGCAATATGCTTACTACATAAGAAATATGTTATGGGGAGAGAGGTGGGAGTGGTTAAGTTGGCCTGGAAAGCTCAGGAAGAACTCCACAGAGGTCAAAAGTACCGTCCAGGCAGAGGGAGGAGCTTGAGCAGAGGAAAAGACTTATGGGAGGGTCTGGCATATTTAAGCAATGGATTGTGAATTCCAGTGGGGTTTATCAGGTTTGCCTAGGGGGGTTATTGAAAATATGGATCCTGAGACTCTACATGGGTGTTCTCAAAATGTTTTACACTAATGCCCACCCAGTTTGACTTCAATGGCCATCTGAGTTTGTGGATCATTGCTTTAGGGCTTGTGCTTGGAACCCAGCACAGATGAGAAGTGGGAGAGACAAGCAGAGGCTAGATAATGAATAGCTTTGTGAGTTGTGCCCAGAGAGGCTGAATTTTATCCCGAGAGGTTTTGGCTGAGATTTGTCATTAATTTCCACCTAGGCTGGGCATTAAAAGCCTGAGGCTATGAGAGGAAGAAATAAAGTAAAAGAAGAAACAAGCCAGGATTGAAAAGTGCCTGTTAATTTAGGCTTTCCTTCCCCACCAGCTAGGTGGCAAGCTGTTTCTGCTATTTTAACTGTTTTCTGTCCTGGCAAGGACAAAGCACAACTTATTAGAAAAGATTTTTTCCAAGGAAAGCATTTTGCTTCCAGCTGTGCATCTGCCTGCTGTTCTCAGAGTCATAAAGAAGCCTCTGCTGGTAGATATGGTTGCTGTTTCAAAGAATAAAGTTAAAGTCTGTATTTTGGAAAGTCTGGGGGAAGAACACCTTTCTTCTCCCAATCTGTGGACTACATTATGTGTAAGCAGAAAAATATGTTGTGTAAGTGAGGTGTTCAGCAGGGCAAGCTCACTTTCTACCTTTCACATGTCAATTATGGCAGAGATTAAGGCATCTATTACATATAAAAGCACAATATACATGTTAAGACTTACAAGAAGGGAAGCAGTGACATTCTGATACCTATTGAGAAGGCTTAAGTTTTCCTAAAATAACGTCATGAGCTATGATGGCATTGGAAACTGCCAGAGCAACAGCTGTTACCCCAGACTGCTTATTGCGTGGCTTCTTGGCCTCAGCATTACTGATATTTTGAACCGGACAATTTTTTTTTATTGTAGGGATCGGCCTGTGTATTATAGGATGTCCATCAGCAGCCTTGGCCTCTATCTGCCAGATGTTTGTAGTACTTTTTACCAGTTGTGACAGCTAAAAATGTCACAAACATTGCCAAATATCTCTTAGAAAGGAGGAGACCAAAATCACCCCTGGTTGAGAACCAGTCATTTATTGATAACATATGGAGATGAGAGAGTTCTGCAAATTCAGCAATTTAAACCCTTATAGAGAGAGAGTCTAAGTCTAATCTAGATCAAATTTATGAAATTAATGTTTAATAAATTTCACCTGAATCCAATTATGCTAATGCATGGGTATATCATTCTGTGCATAAACACCCTATAGTAATGATTGAGGAGCTGAGGCTTGGAGACAGACTTCCTAAAAATCTTAATGACGCACATGGCACTCATTTTCATTTTTTTCCGGTTATTAAATTGTATCCCAGGGTCCCAAAGAATTAATACAACTTGAAACCATTACTGAGGTATTCCTTTATGGATCTGGTTACTTGGTCTATAATAAAGCCCTGTAGCTCCAAGAGGTCAAATGGGGGAATAAAAAGTAAACACAGTCTCCACTTAAAATTTCTACATATTCCACAGACCCTCACAGAACTTCTGAAGTCAGTGTCTTTGAATTGCAAAGACTGCTGATTCACAGAGTCTCCTCACTTATAACCCTGACCTACCTATGCAGAATGTAGGGTTCGTTTTCTCTGGAATGACCATCCTTAGATGTAAGGGTAAATCTGACCCCAAAAGAGTAAGGAAATAACTAATCTTGAACCGTTCTGAGTGTGACTTCTGTAGATCTCATGTCAACTTTTTGCCTCTAAAGAGTCTTAAATCTAAAATATTTATTTAAATTTGACAGTAAATGTTGGCACCTTCTCCATTGTTCACAACTCCATTTTTAAATGTACTTTCAGTGACATATCGCTTGGGTAAAAATTATATATTCTATATTTATGAAAACAACTCTCCAACAGTAAAAGGATGGTTAAATAAATTACATCTATATATGGCCTTTTAAAAATTATGGCTGAAAAGAGTAATTACTGGCATATTTATGATAGAAGTTGTAAAGGTAAAATAGAAAACTATACACAGTATGATCTTGAGTATACCTATATAAATATATGTCTTTTTATAAAGCACTTTACCCATCAAAGAGATAGATATTTCAATTCATTACTTATTTTGTATTTTTCCTCTGTTTTTCTCAAGGCCTCCATGTCAGAAATGAAGAAGAAATCTGCATGTTCAGACAAGATAGACCTATTGTCTCGTAGACACCTCCTTAAGCCTCCCAACTTAAGGTAAACTTCTGTAGTACCTTCATTCTTTTTATTTTCAGTACCAAGAAATACTGGATATCCTTCATCTCCAGCAGATTCTATTTCCATCTGGCTCTGATGTCCTCTTTTATGACTAATCTCCTGAACGTTTTTCTAATTCATCTGTGAACTCAAGGTCAATCATCAGTGAAAGACTAGTCATTAAAGAAAGTTCAATGTCAACCACTTCTGTAGACATTATTTTTGTCTTTTGCTCTAACAGGAATCTGACTGTCCTGTGGAGCTCCTTGAAATCCAGTCAAGCAGAAATTAAGTTGATTTTTTTATCCCTTGTGCCTCTCAGCTTGGAGGAGTCCTTTTTATTCCATGTTGTTATTCACAAACAATGGATTAAAAGAGAGACAACATGGTTTCACTGAGCAAACACAGCCCCATGTAGGAGTGGAATAAAGCACACAGGTGGTGACAGACTGAAACTCTCTGAAGGAGTCATTCACTTCAGCTGGCTGTGAAGACTCCATGTGGGATACCACAGGGACCTCTCCATTCCTAGTAACTGCTCCGTATAGTACTATAATCCTTGGGCTTTGTTGCCTCAACATTCTATGGTTTATTAATGAGATCCAATATGAGTCCACTTTTGTCCATTATAGTTACTTATGAAAAGAAAGGAGATCCTGTGAGGTTTTGTTCCATCTGTTCAGTACCTCCAATGCCAACAGTATGATCTCCTTTCTCAGAAACACAGAAAACCAGACGTACTGGGGTGGGCATGCCTCACGTTTCTCCTTAGCTATTGCATGACCTCCAATCATATCCAATCCATGCTCAATTCATCATTTGCTTATGGTGTCTGCCAACCTAAAAAATCTTCTATTATTTGCATATTCTCTCACCACATAACACTAATATTCTGAAATTAATTGTGTTTTCCACTACTTTTGCATACCATCCAAAATCCTGCCCACTAAGCAAGGATTGAATTTTTAAATGCATACTTATTTTTTACACATTAGCACTTTGGAGAAAGAGAGAAATCCCTTCGCCTTTTTAGAATGGAATGCTCAGCAGTTGTGGGCTCATAGCTGACATCTAACCGAGAAGCATAACATCTCGTGCTAGTGTCAGCCCAAACACCAATAAGCTGGGTACGTTTGGGTCAGCTCCTTATTTTCTCTCACTCTCAGTTTTTTTTCACTTGAATGGGCTGAACAAAATAAATGATTACTTAGCAACTAAACTTCATATTAAACAGGCAATCATTGATTCAAAATTTGTGCCAAGGACTGTGCTAAGCAGTGTCAACATTCTGTGTTGACTTACAGATTCATTTCTTAGCAAATGTCTCTGTGGTTTTTTAGGTTAATACTCATTATATTCTGAAAGAACGAACAATTACGATTGAACTTTTAGAAACATTCACCTTCCAATATCTAATTTTTCTGTGATTTTGAGCTTTATTTCATTCAAGATTTTTAATATTTTCCAAATATTACTGATCATACAAATAGGAATATTCTTAGCCAGATATTTCAAGAAATGTTAGCTGTTATTGGAAGATTTGGATGGCAAGGCTAATTAGAAGTTATTGAGGACACATTCTATTTGTTAGGTTCTGCTCATTTGTTCACTAATTTAGGTATTAATAATCCTGTTTTACAGCTGAAAATACAGTCAGGGAAAGTAATGGTCACATAATTACAAAGGCAAAGCTAAAAGTCAAGTTTCATCTGTTGACTTCATCTGAGTGCACAGCCTTTCAGTACATCAGAGTATCACACTTCTGTGAAAAGGCAGCGATTTATTCTGGTCATTTTCTAGCATATTTAATATCGGTTATATGTCCTAGTAACCCACTATTGTTTACATAAAATGCCACATAGCTCAGGTCAAAGAGACCATTTTTTTTTTTTCTGTTGACTTCCTTTTCATTTTATTGACACTATATTTTGCTGCCTCTTCTCAAAATTCTACAAAAGCATTCTTGATGCTAAGTTAGAGCTTGGAATAGAAGTTTATACATGTTTAGAAGGAAATCAGAAATGCAATAACTGCTTTATTAAGAGATAACTATACACTGAGTTTAATTAAAACTATGGGAGCTGGTGCGATGGAGAAACAGATAATCCAGATCAGATTGGTCTCTGCAAAGTCCACTCCCTTCTTGCAGATCACACCCTGAGAAAGGACAGTGCCCCCTGGTATCAAAGGGAATGGCCAGATCTCACAGATTAACCCTTGCAGATACATGGCACAAACCAATAAAGTTTCAATATCATCAGTGCCACCTTCAGGGGTATAAATGAAATAGCAAATTTTTCTATTTCTCAAATGTTTCAGAATTAATGTTGAATTAGGAATATATGCTAATATATGTCTTTGTATACTTTCTATGATGAATATTGTTTTCTAAATTTTTTATAATATAATTCACTGTAATGAGTTATATGCTAAGATTTCCTCATAACTGATAAATCTTTAATCTCAGTATAAATATGTGGAGAATCTGTGGCTAAATATAAAATAGGCTGAGGAAAAATTTTAGTGGCTTTCAGATATATAACGTTAGTCAAACTTGGTGTCAAAATGGACTCTAGTTGGCAAGATGCAGGAATTTTTTAACTTGCAGCAAAACAATGAAATCATGGGTCTTTTACAAATTCTACCTCTTGCCCCCTGCCAGTTGCTGAAAGCATCTGTGATGCAAGTATCGCCTAATGCAGGTTGGAAAGAGGGATTCATGTGTCCAAAGGAAATTCAATTAAGAGAACATACAACAATAAAAGAGATACGGAGTTTAATGCCAATGGGTAATAATTAATTATAGTGAATTTATTTAGCCTATAAGTGATTTAATTTTTATTAAAACTTGGAATTAACTACCATACTTAGGCTTTCGATGGCATGCTCTGCCTTCCCCCACCCTATTTCTGCATGATTTTCTGCCCAGTGGACTGCACTCTGTAGGCCTCAAGGTCCTCAGCTGCTGGCGCTTCTCCAGGGGGCTCCCTTGGAGATCAACGCTTTCTATTTTCTGGATCTCTTGATAATTATCAAGATTTCTCTACACCAAATGCTTCCAATTCTTATTTCATTCCTTGAGCTCTATGAATTACTGCTGCTGGCTGGTTCTATTAACTTGAATAAGCATTAATTGCTAATCTTGTCTCCTCATCCAGTATGACTTTTAACAGACATTTAAGCTTAGTGTTTAGCTGCAATCCATATTGAATATTCTGGTGGAAATTTCCAGGGCTATGGCTTGTGGTTGAAAGAATTACCATGAATATGAGGCAAAGTTAAACGTAACGGAGATAACACTAAATATACAGATGAGAACATTAGACTCTACTCACGTCCCTACCATTAGCCATCTATGTGAGATTGAGCAGGGCATTCCTCACTTTCTATATCCTAATTTTACAGTTGTAAAGGAAGTCATGAGATACACAACCTGTAAGCATCCTTCTAAGTTTCCAGGATTCTTGCTTCATAGAGTTACAATATTAAGATATATATGTGTGAACAAACATAGGTCCAAATTCTTAAGGAATGTTGTCTTTAGACCTAATTGATGAAAACAGTCTATAATTATAAAACACACTTGATTATTTTAACCGAATCTCCACTGTATTCCATTTGTCTATCAGTTAAGACAGGCTAGGTTATAGTTCTGTAACAAACAATCCCCAAAGCTCACTGCCGGAACATCACTTTACTTGCTGCTGTTGCAAAGTCTACTGCAACTTCAAGCAGTTCTCCTGGACAGCTATCCTATCTGTTTTGGTTTAATGCTCCAAGTTGCATGGATCTCATGCCATCTCTGTGTCATGACGTGCTTCTGTGAACAATGAAAGCTGACGAAAGGCAGTGTGGTGAGTTGAACACCATCAATAAATGCTTATCCACAGTTCTGCTTATATATCCAACACTTCATCTTTAAAGGGAAGATATGTAGTCACACCTAACTTTAATTAAACAAAGAATAGTGATCCACCCATGTGCCCACAAGTAGAGAAGAATCAGATATTGGTGAAGAGAAGTAATACCTACTACAATGCAACATGGTGATGGAGAATCTTAAGAAAGTCAAAGCAACAGCCACAATGGGTGCATGTAAATATAATGTGTCTGTATGAGAAGACAATGAATACAAAACGCCTACAAAAGCCTACAGGTCTACAAAAACTTGCTGGAATTCCTGCTGTAAAGCTACACATGGGCCTTTGGATTCATTTATTTATTCATTTAGCATTTAATTAATAATCTTTGAGTGCTCACAGTGTGCCAGGTGCCAGATATAAAACTGTTCTTCATTTAACACATTTACTTCATTCCTGAAAACACTGCTGACAGTGAAAAATTATTAAATAAAAAATATATTTCCATTAATTTTAGGGGGAACAGTTATGATACATTCTATTCCAACTTGAGATGCTCAAATATTTTTCACAGATAAACATATCAGTTGAACAATGTAAATAAGTTTTAGTAGGTAATAAACAACAATTGAAAAGTAAAAAAATTACAGTTTGTAGATAAGTGAATACACAGGAAGGGACTTGTCATGTTTATAAAACCAAAAGAAGAGATATCTAGAAAGGGAGACTAAAACTATTATATACAGTGGATATGTAGAATAATTATTATATATAGCCGATATGTAGAACGATCATTACATGTAGCAGATACATAGATGATCATTACATATAGCAGATATGTAGAATTTGTCATTGGAACTAGGATAATTTTGTGCATTAAAGCCAGTGCTGTGGATAAATATACAATGGGAACAGGCATAAACCACTATCCTTCTGGAAAAACTGGGAATTGTGCTTATTATACTCATATGCAAAGTGATTTTTGAGAAATCATGAGACAGGTTAAAAGCTGTTGTTTCAGGATGCACTCCACCCATCACTGGCACATCTATCACAGTGTCAGTTTACATAGTCCAGCACACTTTCATTTTGACAGTGTAAGACAGCCTAGAGAGAGTGGTCAGGAACCCTCTCTGGTGTTAGTTTGGCCAAGCTTCCCCGACGTCCCTCAGGGACATGCTAGCCAGAAGTCCACAAGGAGCCTGCTTGAGGCAGACTGCACAGCAATTCTGAGGGCACTCACCCCCTGCCACAGGTCTCCTATTTTCGTTTGTCAGTGCTTGACTGTAAGAAGCCCCAACTGATACTATCGCAATTAATCTGCACAAATGAAAAGATTTGTATACAAAGTCCACAATGCAACAAAATAAATCTATAAATACAATGTGAATATGAGAAGCTGTTTATATCCTTTAAAGTCAGCTGTAACGAGACTTGTAGTTTTGACATTTTCTCACCTGAACCTCCTTGCTCTATGTAGGGTATCACTGAAGAGTTAGAAGCAAAGAAGTACAATGGTCCTACTCGGATTGACCCTACTTGGGTCTTTTGTTTTGTCACTGAAAATGTGCTTGTCTGGTAAACAAATCATTTAATCTGCCTAAGCCTCAGTTTGCTTATCTGTAGAGCAAAAATAATAATATTTATATTTCAGTTATTGAAAGAATTATATGAATCAAGGTATTAAAAAAATGCCTGGTATATTAGTAATCCTTTTCCTTTAATATTAAAATGCCAATAAGGCACTTAAATGTCAGGTATTAGCCTAAGTACTTTAAACCTATTAATCCATTTAATACTAGTAATAATCAATGAGGTAAATATCATGTTTGTTTATACATGAGAAAACTAAGGCATGGTGGGGGAAAGGAGGGCTAACTAAATTGTCAACTTCACAAAGTGGGAGGACTGAGATTTGAACCTGAGTCAGGAATCTAGCACTGTTAGTCAACACACTGTTCTACTTTCCCGCCTGGTCCCTGCCACTGTCTTGTATTTCATGTTCTAACCCTAACTACATACCAACTCCATTGCTTGACCCTATTGCTTCCTTTCTTCTCTGACATCACAGAACAGGTTACCTACAAGTTCTTATAGTCAGGGAAGTTTTCATGGAAAATATGATCTCTTGAGCCAGAAAGGATCTCTTGAGTCAAAGAGGTTGAGGCTGCAATGAGCCATGTTTGCACCACTGCACTCCAGCCAGGGTGACAGAGGGAGACACTGTCTTGTCTCAAAAATGAAAGAAAATGTGTCTGAATTTCAAAAAGATTAGATAGATACGTCTGAGATAGACATTGAATGAAGGATTTAGTCTTAATGAAGACTGACATTTTATTATTAACACCTGTGTCAAGCTCCTTTCTCAAAACAAGAGATTTTAACCATTAACGGCCAAGAATTCAGTAGTAATACGGAGTTGTTCAAATCTTCATTTTGGTAAATTTTCCATGTAGCAAGTTACAGAATATGTATTTACTGAGAAGATATCTTGGGGACCTTATTTTGTCCTATTACCTACTTCTTTTCTCCTGAAGTGCATAGCTTAATATCTTAAATTTACAGCACTTTCCAAAAAATTACTGGTAGAAAAAGGGAAGATTTATCAAAAGTCAAACTCAATTCAAAGTTGAGAATCTAGAAAAAGTGTCTTTAGCTGATAAGGAGAAAGAAAGAATTATTTATTTTTTTGCTTTTCTTAGTGTATTTACTCTTCCCACATTGAACGATGTAAAATAATTCCCAGCAAGTTGGCTACCCAGAAAAACCAAATATCTGCTTCTCTTCCCTAGCCCGCTTTCTCTTTGAGTTGACCCTGAGCCAAACAATTGACTGGCACAAGGCCATAATCTTTCTAACAGAGACTTCAGGATGTATAAAACTCCTCGTTGATGCTGTTGTCTACTTAAGTTCTAAGCTTCAAACAGTAATTCAAATAGACGTACACTAATTTAAAATATTAGACCTTATATTTCAGGAAGTCAGAGACTAGAACAGAACTCCTCAATTTATAGAAATGAAATTAAAACTTTCCTTTCCTTTCTTCTTTTTTCTTTTGTTCGTTTGTTTTGGTTTTGTTTCTTTCTTTTTAGAAACAGATTCTATGGCACACAGGCTGGAATGCAGTGGTGTCCTCATTCACTGCAGCCTCAAACTCCTGCGTTCAAAAGATTCTGCCACTTCAGCCTTCCAAGTAGCTGGGACTACAGGCATATGTCACTGTGTCTGGCTAAATTTTTTATTTTGAATTTTTTTTTTGTAGAGACAGGGTCTTGCTTTGTTGACTAGGCTGGTCTTGAACTCCTAGCTTCAAGTGATCTGCCTTCTTCAGTCTCCTAAAGTGCTGGGATTACAGGCATGAGCTACCTGGCCAAAATTTTTCTTTTTAATCAGTTTATGTATCATATTTGCTTATTTTAAATTACTCAGTTTCTTATTAGAAGTGATTATCACCACTAATATACCGGAAGTAGTTGATACTGTGATATATCACCCAAATCCCCCTTCAGAAATATAGATTATATAATTAGACAAAGATTATTTCCTTGTCCAAACTTTTTGTTGGGCTTTTGAACCTTCACCTAGGCCCATCTGTGCACTTCCTTGTAAAATCCTGTTTTAGCAAAGAACTCTGCTAAGTCAGTTTAGCAAGAAACCCCATTCCCAGTATTTGGTGAACCCTGATATCTGCTGAGGTTTCTTATCCTCCACCATTCCTCAGGTGATGTCTTATCACCCTGTATTAACTTCAAGTTACAGCTGCAGCCCCAACCCTTATTTCCTCTTAGTAAGTTTTCTTCCACTGAACCCCACCCTGAACCTTGCCCATACATTCCCACTTGCCTACAGTGTATTCAGAGTTGAGGCAAATCTTTCTCTCCTACAAGACCCCACTACAGTGGTCTTTATACTATTGCAATGGTCCTGAATAAAGTCTTCATTATTGTTATTTAACAAGTATCAGTAAACATCTTTTTTTTAACAGATCCCAGATACTGAGAGTACTGCTAAGACAGCCGTTCACCAGGACGAACTACATAATTTGTTGAACCAATACAAAATTAAATTATGAGAACTTTTGTTAAAATATTGTTAAGAATTGTAATGTGGTGGCAGCAGAGCATGAACCAAATGTTGGGCCCTCACGAGCATGAGGCCCAGGGAGTCTGCACAGGTCGCATGCCTCTAAAGCTGGCCTTGCCCTTACCTGTCAGCGACCAGCAGTGATGGTTCGGCAAAAGAGAACTGCCTCACCCAGGGTGGTGCCTCTTTCTAGGGTGAACAAAATTCAGTCGTATCAACACAGGAGTATAAAGTTCTGCTTTCTTCACTCCAGGTCTGTAGGCCCACGACTGCTTCAGAGTTGTTGGTAATTCGCTAAGAACACCCCTGAGATCATTTCACATCTCAGCTTTTCCATGTTCTCAATCAGACTTCTTTTCCTCCCTTTTCTTCCCTTCCCTTGCCTTTCATAGTTGTGGGTCTGAGGAATACTCCCTAATAAAACTTCTGCATGCTAATGCCTCGTAGAGTCACTTCCCAGGTAATACAACCTGTGAAACTGGTCTTTCCCAAACCTTGTTCTTACAAACACAAAAAACATGAGCACAACAGCCTATTCTGTACTCATTTGTAATATATCAATTTCCAGATGACACTGAGCTGCTGCATGGCAGAGTTTGCTATGGAAAAGATCAGACATTCTAGGGGTAAGACACTACACTGTTAGCAGTTGGTGTTCGTGGTCATTTATGTCTTTAAGATGTATTGAATGCTTACTGTAGTAAATATTTTACATAATTTAGGTTATTTAATCCTCATACTAAATCTTTGTTTTAGATATTCCCAATAGCTTAATTCCACAAATTAAAAAAGAAAATAGCAACAGAGAAGTTAGTCAGACATAAAAATGTGGCATAGTTCATCTGTCTAATCAAAGTCAGAGCTCTTGATCTCTACTGTATAATTCCCGCCTAATGCTATTTTTCTTCTCCTGGCTTTTCTTGCTGAACACAAACACTCTCAAGTCAGTAGTCCCAATCTGTATACACATAGTGTGCTGAAAAGCAGACTTCAGATTCTCAAATCCTTATACTGTCAAGAAAGACCTGTTTTCAGGAGTAGCCCTTGATGGACTCTAGACAACCGAACTCTGAGTCCTTGGAATGCTCTGCCTAAGTGTTTTTGTATGCCTGAGGCCTTGGGCCACACTATAACAGTTTGACCAAGGAATTTATGTTATCAATGTGATTTATGATAAGCACTTGTTTTTGCACTAGGGGCTGGAGTTGAGTAGCTGAAGTCAGTCACATAGGTGCTGCACACTGCATGACTGTAACTCCCAATAAAAAACCCTGGACACCAGGATTTGGATGAGCTTCCCTCATTGGCAACATTTTGCATATGTTGTCATACATTATTGCTGGAAAATTTAAATGCATCCTGTACAACTCCACTGAAAAGGGTACCTGAAACTTGTGCCTTCTCTTCTGGACTTCTCCCAGTGAGGTTTTTTTCTTTGCTTATTTTAATCTATATTGTTTTGTTGTAATAAATCATGACCATGAGTATAATAGCTTCTGATTCCTGTAAGTCCTTCTAGTGAATCATCAAGTCTGAAGTAGTCTTGGAAACCTCAACAGATATAGTGAGTGGAGAAACAGCTGAATTTTAGACAGAGAAAGATGAGTAAAACAAATACTTTTATGTTGCTGTTCTTTATCTCAAAGATAAGTGACCTGGTTATCTTGCTAAAAACAAGATCACGCTGTTAAGATCATGCTGCTATTGAATATATCAACAGAGGGTTAATTGCCTCCAGAAAAGGAGATAGATTTGGCCATTTGCCTTGCTATAAAGAAATACCTGAGACTGAGTAATTTATAGTGAAAAGAGGTTCATCTGGCTTGTAGTTCTGCAGGCTGCACAAACATGGCACCGGCATCTGCTCAGCTTCTGCTGAGGCCTCAGGAAGCTTACAATCATGGCAGAAGGTGAATGGGGAGCCAGTATATCACATGCCAAGAGAGACAGCAAGAGAGAGAGAAGGAGTTGTCAGGCTCTTTTAAATAACCAGATCTCATGTGAACTCATAGAGTGAGAAGTCACTCCTTACTGCAAGCACAGCACCAAGCCATTCATGAGGTAGCCACCCGCATGACCCAAACACCTCCCACTAGGTCCAACTCCAGCACTGAGGTCACATTTCAACATGAGATTTGGAGGGGACAAAGCATCTAAACCACATCAGGAGGCATGTGTAAGGTATTAAAAGCATCGTTTTCCTGCCACTTGCATATACATCTGGAGAAATTTGTATTTTCTTAGTAGATGTTATTGTTATTTTGAGAGACAGATGCAACATAATAGAGATAGACTCTGTTAAGAGTGTATTTTTTAGTGGTAGAGAAAGACTCAAGGACTCAGGAGTCAGATGATAAAGAGGTTTTATCAGAAAGACAAGACGTAGGGTACGGGGATCAGAAAGGGAGAAGCGAGGAAACAGAGAAGTTGAAAAGAACAAGGATGGAAGAGGCAAGCAGGGAAGAGAGGCCAGGTAGCTGAGAACCAAATTATCCCCTGATGCTAAGTTATCATATATGAATATCTCTACCTTTTTTTCAAGGCAACATGAAGAACCAGGTGCACTGCTCAAAGTTCTTCGCACCAAGAGGAATTTCCTTCACCATAGCACTGCACGGCCACTTCTGGGTAGGGCTGTAGTGCTGGCACTGACTGGTTTCTGGTAGTGCCAGTATATTATTCAGAATCATTTGCTTCCTCAGTCAGGTAGTCAAAGGGCACTCCCCATGAAGCCTTAGGTTCAAGGTAAGACGGAGGAGTGTAGAGGGTGGCCACGAGCTCATCCCTATCCCCTACTAAGAATTTTGGCACTGTTGGTTCATAGGACGTATGTGGCAGAGTAGCTTGTGTGGCAGCCCGGACCTCCTTCATGACCTGCTCTTTTTCCAGGCTCTAATTAAAAATGGTGGCTTTTTGGTTTCCTTGTTAACTACTCATATTAGTATAACGAAATGAGATCTGTTTTCTTTAGGAAGAGCACAAACTGCTGAGCCTCTTTCTTGGTGGTAGAGGGACCAGACGCAGCAACCTGTCCTTTCCCTTGGCAAGATAACTTACCATGGCTCAGTCCAGGGGAACAAGGGTTGGCAAACCACAGCCCATAGGCTAAATATAGCCCTGCTAAATTTGTAGCCTCGGCCCCCTTTTTATACAAATCATAACTAAGGATATTGTTTTTACATTTTTAAGGGGTTGAAAAGCAAAAGAAGATGGGGGAGGAGAAGAAGGAATCGGAGGAAGAGGATGACAAGGAGGAAAGGAGGAGCTAAAGGTAGAAATAGAAGGAGAAAGACTAGAAGAAGAAGAGGAAGATGAACAGGAAGCAGAAGAAAAGGGAAAAGCAGAAGAGGGAGAAGGAGAATGATAAGACGTGGAGGAGGAAGTGGAGAAGAAAGAAAACAGAAAGAGGAGAAAGAGGTGAAGAAACGGAGGCTATATCTGACCCACGATGCCTAAAATATTTATTAATTTACAGGCCCCTTACAGAAAAAGTTTGCCGACCTCTGGTCTAGACAATTATAGTGATTTCTATTTCGGCTTCCTTGTCCCTAATGCCTCTCGTGGGTCAGGGGAACAATGTGAGGCTTCAGACACTAATAGCATGTCTACTCCACATCAAATATGAATTCCAAATCGAGAAAATAATCACAAGGTTAGTCCAGGGACCCACTGGGCTCACAGCAGGATGGACCTAAGCCAAAACTCCCCTGATCATCTGACTTTCATAAGTCCCTATTCTGACTGAATGGACTACAGTAACATTTTAGGTGCCTAAGGATTAGTGTCAGCTCTAAGCCAGTGACTAATAATTCCTTAAATATGTGATTATTTCCTTTCTGCTATAAATGGTCAGTCCAGGAGATAGATTCACTTCTTGGGGAAAATTTGGGTTTGAAGGAAGATTTACATTAGAAATTTTGGGCTGGTAACACATCATTATTCAAGAGGATCTGGACTCTCTGTCATTTGGCGGTCTCTGGGTCTGTCAATTAGCTTACTATTGGAAATTTACCAAGGGGCCATGACTTCTGTTCACCAGATCTAAAGCCTTTCTGCTTACACAAATTATTTAAGGCTGCCATTCTATTTCAAAGAATTGGAGAAGGAGGAACAGGAGCAGGTGAAGGATCATAATTAAATTAAAGCCAAATACCCATGCTGGTCAGATCATTCCGATAACTGCTTAATGTCTATTACCCATTCCAGCTACCAGGCCTACACTGTCTTTCACATTTGGCCACTTGATTCCTGCCACCTGGGAATGCCATTGCTTCTACTGAATACAAGGAATCCAGCCCATTTATCATTTCTGACCTACAGAAAATATCTGTCATAGAACTCTTCAAGAAACGTTAATGATTCCCTCTTAAATGTATTTCTGAGATATTTAGAGAAAAAAATGTACCCTTTATGGGATATCTATTTAGGGGAAGGGTGAGCAGATCTTGCTATGCAGATCCAATCTAGCATCACAATGACTCTATTTGTCTATTTACTATAACAAGGACGTCTGGTATTTTAATCTATTTCAGTACAGACTACAAACACATCCAGGTTTTAAACAAGCAACTACATAAGTGTTAGAGCCATTCTCAGTTCCTCAAGGTAATACAGGGAATCTACTAATTCTGCTTAGTGTCCAATTTCAATGAATTTGGCTGTCTCCAATTTCATACTCCTTCCAACCTGATCCCAAACCCCAGGGTGCATTCCCACATTTGTTCTCCAGACCTCTATAGAACTAAATTGGCAAAGAGCTTGCAGTTTTTAAAATGTGTATCATACCTCCTCACTGGTCACTTTGTGTCTTGCTCTTTGAATCTTGTTGCGATTTTAGTCTGGTTATAAATTTTAGAAGCAATAAAAAGGAATGAAGGTAGATCAGGAGGAGGATCATTAGTTTATTCCAAGGCAGCTACCTCAGGAAAGGCTATTAGAGTGTCTTCAGGCAAAGGGAGACTAACTTCTCACACAGGAAAAGAGGTTGTTTGTACTGTCAAAGCAGAGCAAAAATGTAAGCATTCAAAGTCCTCAGCTTCATCATCTAAATATGATCATAAACTCCTTTCCAATTACCAAGATCCCCCTCTTTCTCAATTAATGCCCTAACTTTCAAATATGTTATTGATTAGATACTATGTTCTTGATTACAAGTATCTAAAGATGATCATTTAAGTAAATATTTTCCATTGTATGTCATGGAACGCCAGTGCTACCTTTCCATAAAAACGGGTTATTAATGCATCTAAGTGTAACCAAATTAGAGAATCTATTCCAAATATCCCTTAACCAATTCAGAGAATTCACACTTTAGTTTAGGTTCCCCAGGAGCTGCTTCTCAGACTTATTTATTGGTCAGGGCTTGATTTCAGAAAAAGAACTACTAGAAATGATACATAAAACAATGGATCTATTATAGAAATTGGCTTTAGTGTATTGCAACAACCTGCTAAAGTTTTCATACATGCCTATTGTTTTTGCACCTGAGCTAGAGCCTGGAGTGGGTAAGGCAGGCAGTTGAAAAGGTCATATGAGTATCAGGACAGATTGATGTAAGGTGTGTGGTGGGGGAAGGTGGATAAGGAAAGGGTAGAGCAAGAAAAAACAGGAATCTGTGAGAATAAGATGAGAACCTCAAGAACAACCTGGAAGTTACCTTGGTCACTCATTTTTTCTATGCCTTCTATATGTGGCTGACATGCAAGGGAACCTGATGCCCTTTGTCATGGAACTAAATGAGGACATCTGGAGGGAGTTGCAAGACGAGCTGGTGGACTCACAACAGAGGAATTGTAACAGCATCTAGCCATACATTGACCTACCAAGTACAATCGTAGCTGTTGCTTCACACCCCTTCCCAGTCTTATGTGAATGCTCTTGTGACTAAGACTAGCTCAGAAACAAACAGGGAAGAGAGTTTCAGCTCCAAATAGTTGATACAAGACAAAGCCAATACAAGGTTTTGTTTTGTTTTGTTTTGTTTTGTTTGTAATAACAGATAGCTAAAGCAATATATCTAGTGTGCTCAGATTTCTTGTGAAGGAGAGTGCGAGCTAAGTTTTACATTAAAGTTGGGGTGGAGTGGAAATACTGAGTCCTTGGTTGATGGAGTGGGACAGGGGAAATGGAAAGCAGTTGTATTTGCATTAGGCAAATGATGGTCATCAGGGAACTAAAGAATAATGTCTCAAAAAATGGGGAATTGGGTACTTGGCATTTGTATACAAGCTTTCAAGGAGAAGCACCTGAAGCCTGATCAGGTAATATATTGTCACCCCAAAATATGATAAATTAGGGAGGTGAAATCAGAGAGATAAGTGTGGCCCAATCCTGCTGAAACAAATGCTTTCTGCAAGTGAGTCAAAGAGAATTAACTTATGACTATTCACTCTCACACTGAACACCACCACCTCAAAAAGTGTTTGACTTTGAGAATCTGAAGTAGAGAAAGAAAAGATACTTTCTCAATCATTTTGGCAGCTCCTTAAATAAGAAGTGAGAAAAAGCACATGTAGGGGATATAGAGGAGGAAGAATCCTGTATCAGGCAAGCTGGGGACAGCAGGAACGTGGATCTTCTTGTCTGAAATACCAACAGCAGAGCAAACCTGAGGCATCAGCAGGGAGCACAGCAGGGTAGCAGCTGCAGCCCAGAGCACAACAATCCCAGGCCAGAGCAGAGCACCACAAAAAGAGAGCATATTTGCCCACATTAAGATTTACTGAGTAATCACAAGCCCAGGACCACATTGGCCATCTGGGGAAATGGGAAGCTGAGAGATGGGCCTCTGACTATGGGCAGGGTACGTGCGTCTGAGAGGGGAAGAAAGGAGTTTTGGTGACTAGATTTTTGGTCATTCTCAATGAAGAGCAATTCCAATAATAGAAAAACCAGCTTCCCCAAACTTAGATTACCTGTGATTCTTAATTATGTCAGTGTGCTTTGATTTTTATCTCCATTTACAGCATGTAAACTTTTCTTTTTAAATTGACAGATACTATTGTATGTCTTTATAGTGTAAACTTTAAGATAAAATTCTACAGTTGATTTACATCTCACAGTGGTAGCTATTTTATTACATAATTCCTAAGAACTCTTCACATTCTCAAATGACTAAGTCATCTTTGATTACAGAAAATGAGGATGTATAGAAATAGGAACATTTTACACTGTTGGTGGGCGTGTAAACTAGTTCAACTATTGTGGAAGACAGTGTGGGGATTCCTCAAAGACCTAGAAATAGAAATTCCACTTGACCCAGCAATCCCATTACTGGGTATATACCCAAAGGATTATAAATCATTCTATTATAAAGACACATGCACACATATGTTCATAGTGGCACTGTTTATAATAGCAAAAACCTGGAACCAATCCAAATGCCCATGGATGATATATTGGACAAGAAAAATGTGGCACATATACACCATGAAATATGATGTAGCCATACAAAATGATGAGTTCGTGTCCTTTGTAGGGACACGGATGAATCTGGAAACCATCATTCTCAGCAAGCTAACACAAGAACAGAAAATTAAACACTGCATGTTGTCACTCACAGGTGGGTGTTGAACAATGAGAACACAGGGACACAGGGAGGGGAGCATCACACACTGGGTCTACTGTGGGGGGCCAAGGGAGGGACAGCAGTGGGTAGGGAGGTTGGGGAGGGATAACATGGGGAGAAATACCAGATGTAGGTGATGGGGGGATGGAGGCAGCAAACCATATTGCCATGTATGTACCTATGCAACAATCCTGCATGATCTGCACATGTACCCCAGAACCTAAAGTACAATAAAAAAAAATATTTGTTTATTTATTTGTACCTTAGATTTAATTAGAATATAGTTTTACATTTTGGAAAAAAAAGTCTTTTGCTACTTTATTCTATGAAACATACATGATGATAAGTAATAAATGCTGTACCTACATTATGAAAATTACCATTCCAAAATAGGTTAGGTAGTAACAGAATGTATTGCTGATTAGAAAATTACTATACTTGGAAGGAGTAGGGAAGCTTTTTCAGGTTGCTAAACTACTGTAGATTGAGTATAATAATATGGTGAGTGTAGGGAATTCGAAATTTTTGCTTTTGGGTTTTCTACGAACATCTGCTTATAAATTTTGCAGATATTTCCAGTTTTTAGATATTCTAATGTTTGTACTCAATTATCAAATTTAATAGATTTTATTTCCTTTTTGTACTAAAATTATACATTTTGTAGATATTTACAGTTTTGAGATATTCTAATTGTTGTGCTCTATTACCAACATTTAATAGGTTTGTTTTATTTCCTTTCCCTACTAAAATTAGATGCACAAAAAGCAAAATTCTTGTTCCTCTTGCTTTATCAGGGTGAGTATGTACATGTGAGAAACTGAGGGAGGAAGAAACAGTACCTACTTGGTGACATGTAAACACTTTTTTTTTAGCATGAGAAAAATAAGAGAAATGTCTCTGCTGTTGCCACCTTGTGGCTAAATATGTATAAACAGACTGGAAAAGTGGTTTTTTTGTTTGTTTGTTTTTAAATTTATTTATTGCATTTTAGGTTTTGGGGTACATGTGAAGAACATGCAAGATTGTTGCATAGGTACATACATGGTAGTGTGACTTGCTGCCTTCCTCCCCTTCACCTATATGTTTTTTTTTAATAGGAAAGAGCTGTTTAGGAACTGGGTGAATGTTTATTTGGAAATTAAATAATTACCATAACATGTATTATGCATCATAATTACATTCACATATCTTATTTTAAAATTATTTATAAAAATATAGAATATACGTATTATATGGCATACATTCATAGACATTTTATCTTGAGAGAACCTTATCTAACTAAATATTTTAATTTTACCAGTGAGAAAATTAGGAAATAGTGGTATAATCTTATTTTGCTTTCCACTGCATTATAACTGGTCAATTCTTTAAACTCTGTAGGACAAATAATTTTAGGAAATATAAACTTCTTAAAGTTTTATAAGAATAATTAGAAATGATACTGGTAATAAGATAAAATCAAGGTGATAGATTACATTCATTTTTAGTGCCTAGTATATATAAAAGTGTTTTGGAAATCAATTTTTCTTTCCTCTCTGGTTTTAGAATCCCCACTTTTTTGTTGGTCTCAGCTTCCCTTAAAGGCTGGCATGTCTATGTGACCAATTCCTGACCTATGGTTTGTAAGGACAAGAGACGCGTGCCATTTTCAGGTCATTACTTGTAGGGCTGATTGTGCTCTTTCTCCCTCCTGAAATGTAGACATGGAGGTCATCTATGAATTTAAACAACCCCCAAGGATTTCAAACCAAAATCTTAAAATGAACTTGGATCCCCAACACCACAGATCGACCACACTAGCCCTGAACTTACATTCTGACTCTTAAACATGAGTCTCTGTTATTTTGAGACTCTTGCTCTAGCAAAGTTTATATCAGAACTAATACAATGCAATAATCAATGGATAGTTGATCATTTTAAATGCTGTAGAAAAATGAAGTGAGACTCGAGTGTATATGGCAGGTGTCCCCATACTTTTTACACAGGGGGCCAGTTCACTGTCCGTCAGACCGTTGGAGGGCCGCCACATACTGTGCTCCTCTCACTGACCACCAATGAAAGAGGTGCCCCTTCCTGAAGTGCGGCGGGGGCGGGGGGCGGATAAATGGCCTCAGGGAGCCTCATGCGGGCCGGCGGGCCGTAGTTTGGGGACACCTGGTGTATGGTGTGTTAAGACTGCCATAACAAATACTGCAAATTGCATAGCTGAAACAACAAAAATGTATTCCGTCAGTTCTGGAGGATGGAAGCCAAAACTCAGGATGTCACCTGGCTTGTTTCTTCTGAGGCCTCTTTTCGTGTCTTGTTCCTGGCCACCTTCTCACTGGTCTCTCCTCTGTGTGTACACATTTATGTGTCCTAATCTCCTCCTCCTATAAAGATTCCAGTCAGATTGGATTAGGACCCAACTGAATAAGCTCCTTTTATTTATTACCTCTTTAAAGACACTATCTCCAAATACAGTCACACTGTGTGGTTCTGAGGATTAGGACTTTAACATGCATTTTGCTGGGACACAATTCAGCCCAGAATGGTGAAAATGTTACTTGTTTAACTTTAAGATGCTATATAGCAGATATTTCAGATCAGATCGAGATGCCAGCAGCACAAACCAAAAGAAAAATATATTGGGCAAGTAACCGTTAAAGAAAAACATCAAACGCTCAGTGCCTGTGTCTCCCTACTAATAATTTGTGTTTTCTCTGACCTGACTTTGTCTTCTCAGTTTCTTTTTTGTTTTTTTTTTTTTTTCCCAACCCCCCAAATTTGGTCAACTTTCACTTTCTACCACCGGTACCTCAGGCTTAGCCCTAGGCTCTTCTCACCCCTGCATCGATACTGTCTCCCCAGGACTGCTCATTCGGTAACTTATCTCCTACTACCCCTGCCTCAGTCTTTCAACACATCTCCAGGCTCATACATTCATACATTTCCTGCTTGACATCTCTATATAGATATATAATAGGTATCTCAAACTTAGGGTAGCCCAAATAGAAGCCTTGACTTCTTCCTCAAAGCCAATTCATTCTCGTCTTCATAAAAAGCGCCACTATCCACAAGTTTTCTAAAAGACGGACCTAGGAATAATCCTCAGTTCTTCTCATTCATCACCCCTGACTCTCCACCCACCCTCATGTGATCAACCATAAAGCTGACTTATTTCTTCTACCAAAACATACCTAGATTCCATCCACCCTCTCTATCACCACTGTGAAAACAGTAGTTCAAGTATCGTAGTCCATCATGGGGACTCCTGCAATAGCTCCCAATTGGTCTATATGCTCCTACTCCTGCCTTTTACAGCCCATTTTCAACTCAGCAGTGACTCATATTTTTAAAACATAAATCAGAACATATCACTCTTTTGCTTTAACCACTAACAGTTTTCCATTGCACATGAAATAATATCCAAATATGTTGGTGTGGGGACAGCAGAATACAGTGAGCCAAGGGAAGATAGCCGGGGAAAGTTAAAATGATTCTCCTTCTTAAAGGGTTGTCCGGCATCCCCACCCACATGACGATGAGGATTGCCTTTGTGGGCCTGCCATGCAAGATGAGTTTGTGATCAAAGATCAAGATTACACTCTTTCTCAGAAGAGACAAATCTTAGATATTCTCAGAGAAATATAATAATAACAGAACCTGCTTAGGAAGAAGAATACAGGAGAGGCACTGTTGTCCCCATTTTAATGCATAGTGCGATGGAAGACCAAGAACACTATGACACCAGCAATGAGAACAACCCACTTAAAATAAGTAGCCCTCTTAAATTTAAATTGCATTTGCAACGTAGAATACAGAGGCAATAAAATAAAATAAAATAAAATAACCAAGTCTAACCCGGAAAGGGGAAAAATTTTAAATCTTACAAAAAGAAGCCTATATAAGTATCCTCAGCAGGTAGAAAAAAAATAATAAAAACAAGAGGTTAGGTGAGTTTAGGAGAAAAGAGAAAAAGGTAATAGCACTAATATGCATTCTATGTTAAACAGATGATGAAAAGAAGGGGCAATAATGAGGAAAACCTCCGCTGAAATTACCCTGTGATTCAAGTGAGTTCATACCTGAGCTTTTCCCTCCGGAGGCACCTCACAATTTGAAAGTGGCAAACAGATTGCAGGTCAGGAAACTACAAGACAGTAATCACTACATACAGATCTGAAGAGAAAAGAAAGATTCTGGGGAAAAGAGGGGTTGGATGGCAACTCTGTCAGAGAAAAACAAGATTAGGAGTCAAAGTAGTCTGAAATTTATGATAACTTTACCAAATTCAGTCATCTGAATGAATAGAAAAGCATTCAATGAGATACACTAAAGGATCCAAACATTGCAACTGAAAACATTCTTTAGCCATTAAAAGCATTTAGTTTGAATTTTGTTTTCATTGACAAGAGAAAGATTTTGTTTCAAATGCGGTGGCAGAAAATTTCCTTAAGACGTATCATGCCCCCAGGTAGGATGCAACCAAAACTTTAAAACTGTCGTGAAGCTTTCCATCTTGGTCAGCAGACAACTTCAAATGTGCTTGCTTATTGAGAAGTGAAGAGGGGAGAGAGGCAGGCAACGGGCCCTCATAGGGCAGTTCAGGGCCCATGGCAGGCAAAGGTTCGTTATTTGTGCCATTCCACTGAAATGGCAGTCCCAAAACTTGCAAGACATGGCCCCAGCATAACAATGTATTTCTAGTTAACCTTTGTACCATTGCTTCTATTTGATTCAGAAGTTCATTGAAATAGTCTGACAAAACCAGTATTACAGTGCTTAATTGGCATATATTAAGCTATAATATGGATAATTAGAAATCAACCAAAGTTCCATCTTTCATAAAGGAGGGCAGAGGTTAGTTAGGCTATCTTCTTAGCAGTCTAAGTTTGTGATCTGGTTTAAAGGTGAAAATCAATTAGTAACCCTTTCTTCAATAAGATTTTAATAACTTGCCAAGCAGAATAACTTCAGTTTCTGTTTACTGTCACTTCATCACTCTGACAGCTTTTAATTTCATAGGTACAGTTTCAAAATTGTTAGGTTATAACAAAACTAAAGTATCTTTAAATATCAGAATAAAGTATCTTTAAGTATCAGAATTTGGTGGATAGACTGAGTAACCTCTGATAATACAGTCCCCTGATTATTTATCACAGTATCTTGAGAAAGGATAATAATCCTAATCATAAACAAGAAATTTCTAACACTGCTGAAGGATTTGTTGAAATATACTCTTAGATGCTAATACAAGGATTATAAATTTTTATAAAACATTTCTGGAACAATTCAACCAATATATCATAAGATATCACATTGTTTATATCTTTCAAGAAAAATTTTTCTTCTAAGAATATATCCCAAAAAATAGAAATTTAATGAAGGTTAATGTAAAATTATGACTATCATAGCATTATTTGTAATATTGAATTACTGGAATTAACTGTGAAGGTTAACAAGAGTATCTCTTATTCAAAGTTTAAAAGTATCAAAAATTCTTAACCATCACATCTACAAAAATGTTTAAAAACAAAGTGCTTACAGTATAATATCAATTTAAAAGATGGGATATAATTAATTCATCTTCATTTCAAATATAACTAGAGATAGAGCTAGATGGAGAAATACAATGAGGCATAAATAGTAGAAATCTGTTAGATTATGGAAAATTTTTACTTCTGTGTTTTCTACAATGACCATACATCACTAACATAACCATAAATATTAATAATGTGAATCATTCCCTGCTTGAGCACCCAAAGGTATTGAATAGGTCTATTCCTAAGTGCTAACAGCATTTGTACAAACTAGAAGTTAGACAAAAACATGCTGTTAATTTTCCTTATTTAAAATAATTATTCTCATCAGAGCAGCCCCTAATGCATAGCCTAAACTTGTAGAATGGCCTTGTTATGACTATGACAGTTAGAATAGGGAAACTGACATGATGAAAAGTTTTGCCATAGTGTTTTTAATGTGATAGATTTTAAGTAATGCCTGCATGTTAGAGTTCATTTTAAAACAGGAAGGAAGGAAGGAACGAAGGAAGGAAGGGAGGGAGGGAGGGAAGAAAAATGGAAGGAGGGAGGGAAGAATGCAGGCAGGCAAGCAGGAGAAAGAAAAGGAAAAAGATGTGGTACATAAATGCCATGGAATATTATGCAGCCATAACAAACAATGAGGTAAGTCCTTTGCACCAACATGGATGGAGTTGGAGGCCATTATCCTAAGCAAACTAACACAGGAACAGAAAACCAAATACTGCATGTTCTCACTTAGAAGAGGGAGCTAAACTTTGAGTACACGTGGACACAAAGAGAGGAACAACAGATACTGGGGCCTTTTTGAGGGGAGAGGGAAAGAGGAGGGAGAGGATTGAAAAATTACCTATCCATTACTATGATTATCGCCTGGGTGGCAAAATAATCTGTATACCAAACTCCCATGAAATGCAATTGGCTTATATAACAAACCTGCACATGTATCTCTAAACCTATAAAAAAAAGTTTTAAAGTTAGGAAAAAAAAATGAAAAAAAAGAAAAGTAACATGAGCAAAAAGTAGCCAGTTTCACTAATTCCCAGAGGAAAAAATAATCATGAACCCATATAATCTATAGGTTTGGCTAACACTCCGGATTTAATTGAAGGTGGTATTAAAGTTTCCAGGGCAACAAAATCTATGTGTCCTCTTCCCTTGATTTCTAATTCTTGTCTACAAAGGTGAGAAAATTCTCTAGAATCTCAACAAAATTAGAGACAGGTCAGATATGTTTCTCCAGATAGTTAAGACTATTAGGCCAAGATCATGTCTACAATGATGCTTACAAATAAGATCAAGATACCAAGACTCACTTTTGTAACTTCTACAGCTCTCTGAATTCCATCTTTCTGCTCAGCGATTGGATAACATATGCCCAAATGTGACCAGATCTTACCAGGAGACATTGGCTGTAACACAAATAGTTACAAAAACGGCTAATGGGAACTACAAACCTAAGAATAACATGCAACTGATTCTATATGGACTACCTGCCAGCCAGCCAGATCCTAGAAAGTTAGTTAGTGTCAAGCAGATGGTGACTCTAGCTGTTTTCACAGAGAGTACTGGCCACTTTGCAAAGAATCAGAAGACTTATTTGAAATCATATGGCACAAAATATAGAAAGTCTGATGACAGTTTCCCCCAGACCCATAGTCTAACTGCTGGGAAAATGGATTGGGTGCAACAGTATCAGCCACCCAGCCTCAGAAAGGGACTATTAGGATTCTGAGGCCTACATCAAATGGTTTGTGATCAGGGTAAGATTTAATTCATGGGTGAAGTGGTGGCAAGTGAGGCAGTACATCAAATAATTTAAGTGCTTCACCAAACAACAAATGAAAACCAAGCAAGGAGCCTTGAAGAAGTGAATATTGCTCATCAGAGAACCAGAATGTTGGAGGAGTGGGTTAGGAATTCTCTTATTTGAGAGTCACATCATTATCTGAGTTTTCACTTCCCACAGAGCTTCCAAGAAAGGTTGATAGCAGAGATTTAAGCAGTGCTGAAAAGGATGGGCAGTGGGCAGTACAAATACAAAATGATTAGGAATTGAACAGAACCATATTCTGGAGAACAGCATTCTGGTGCTGTCTTGGAAGATCTAGAATTCTGTTAAGTCCTGAGCAATTCTCAACATAGACCATGAGTTTTACACAGATAAGCAAAATATTCCAGGGTCGAGATCTATCTGAACCACTGCTTCACCTATTATGCTGTTTAATCCCAGGAAAACTAGAGCAAAAGATATTTATAGCTCAGCCTAAACTTGTACATGACCACTTCTGACATAAACAGTGCAAAGCTGATATCTTGGCACTTATGAAACACTATAAATGAAAAGGCGCATATATGTATTATGCCCATGTTAACAAAACAAGTAAAAAAAGTATTGACTGTTCTTTAATCCTATTTATCTATAAAAGGGATGCATCAGTAGATCAAGATGATGAACTTCATTACCATATGAGACAAAAAATATCTCTTTAATGACGAAATACCTTACCCAAATGGCTTTAGCTAAGTGTGTTTATTGCATTCCAAGCAGAAATAGGCACAGACATAAAAATGTAATTAAAAGCAAAGGCATCATCTCTCCTGAAAGTCTCTATTTTATGTTACTGATGGTCATTTAGTACCATGCTATTAATACAAAAAGCAACATTGTTATTAATCTACATATTACTTTCCATTAGTTAACATAGTAACGTTAATTTTTCCCACAAGTGGTCTGCCAGTGCCAGGAGCTGATTCTAGTTATTATCACTTTTATTATATTGTAAATTTGCCATCTATTATTTCAGGGACCTTAGAATAGATGCATTTTATAATGAAGAACTTAAAAAAGTATTTAATGCATTATGTTTTGAAAGAAAGATAAACGGAATTAGAAAGAGTCTAAGAAAATATAATCATAAAGATGTCCCAAATGAAACTAAATTATGGATATTTACACGTATTTGTGTGGAAATTGGTACAAGAATCTAAGCATTTAAAACATGGGTGTAATTCCCACATTATTGATTAATTTTAATCATTCTCTTAAGGCAAGAATTGAGCATATTTATGTCATCCAATTAAAATTACCTTAAATAGAGTACAATTTACCAACTGAACACTTACAATGCCAGTCAAGCCTACCCTCAAATAGTTTAAAATCACCTGGGGAAAGTAATTACATATGAAAGTAACTATTTTAAACAGCACAATTTATTTTTAATAATGTATGTTTTGCATAATGCAAGAGAAGGAGAGCAAATTACAGCTAACTTACTATGAGCAGGATATTCTTCCAGGCACTAAAAGCCTTCTTCAAGAAGATGTCATCTGAATTAAGTAATAAAGATGGAAAAAATTTCAACAGTTAGAGAAAACATTGAAATATGTTTTAGGCAAAAAAAAAAAAAAAAAAAAAAGACCATGAATAAGAAAAGTAGCAGGTAGAAAAATAGTGCTTATGGCTACTGGAAGCTAATTGTGCATGACTGCAGTTTAAGTAGCGAGAAGGTAAGATACAAACCTGGACACTAAAACCGGGTGACCAGGTAGAAACCTTGGATGCCATTTATCTTGGAAGTATTTTGAACAGAGAAATGACCAATCAGCTCTCCAAAAATTGCATTTTAAAAACCATTACATTTGGTTTCAATGCGATGAAATAATGGACCAAGCTTTGAAAATAGGAGCATATTTCATAGGATTTCAGGAAAACACAATTAGGTCAACAAAACTAAACAGAGAAACTCAACCACTAACGTTATCAATTGGGTAAAATACTTAAATAATGACTTAAACAATGACACAACTTTTTATTGTTTGTTTATCTGATCTTCAATCACTTGTCAGCAATCTAAGGCTACTAAGAGGCTCAATGACATCTTCAGGGACTCATTCAACTCTTTTTTCTCTTTTGCCAACCTTGTCAGGGATTTTTGACCTTAAATTTGCAAGCTGGCTGCTGCATCTCCAACCATGTATTGGTGTCTGAGCAGAATACAGGAACAAGGACAAATGCCTCGTACAGTCATTGTACACAGCCATCCCTCAATATCTGCAGAGGGAGGGATTGGCTCCAGTATCCCCCCATCCCCCCCCCACGGATACCAAATCCACGAATGTGCAAGTCCCTTATGTAACATGATATAGTATTGCATGTAACCTACATACATCCTCCAGTATACTTTAAGTAACTAGTTCTTGTATTGTTCTTTTCACTTCTGGTATTTTTTATTGTTGTATTGCTGTTTCTTACTGGTTTTTTAGAAAATTTTTTGCTTGTTGTTTTTGAGACAGAGCTTCACTCTGTCGACACCTGGAGTGCAGCGGTTCAATCTTGGCTCACTGCAGCCTCGACCTTCTAGGCTCAGATGATCATCCCACCTTAGCCTCCATAGTAACTGGACTGCAGGTGCACACCACCATGCTTAGCTAAGATTTGTATTTTTTGTAGAGATGGTGTTTCAACATGTTGCTCAGGCTTGTCTTGAATTTCTGGGCTCAAGTGATCCACTGGCCTCAGCCTCTCAAAGTACTAGGATTATAGGCATAAGCCCCAGTGCCTGGCCTCTGAATATTTTTGATTGGTGGTTGGTTGAATGTGCAGATGCAGAACCTGCAGATAAGTAAAGTCACCTGTACTAGCAAAGTTCTGCCTTCTCATTAAGGATAGCAAGACTTCCTCAAACGCTTGGACTCACAACTACCTGCCAGAATTATATCCCGTGACCACCACTGTGATAAGGAAATGAAGTTTACTTTCCAGTCTCTATGATATAATAAACAAAAAAAGAAATCACAATAAGAGAGCAAGAGAAAAGAAGCCTTAAGTATCTGCCAAAGCAGTGGATTCAGTATTACCTGGGGGAGGAGAAGGTACTTCTGACTCTTAACTGACTTCTTCAATCCTTGACTAAACTTTCCTAATGCTAGTCCAAGAATTTATATTCAGAATCACTAATATAAGTGGATGGCTCCCATGAGATTCAAGGCTACTCTGACAGGAAGAGTGAAACTAGTTCCATGTGGACAGATAATTGAATGAGACAAAATTCATGATAAAAGGATTATGGCAATGGAAAATCACAGGGTGACAAACATCACGTAAGTACCATGTCTAACACCACTCTGACTCCTCAACAATGATCATCCCCATCTTCCTGCACTGCTTTTGTCCGGTAATCTGGAGCCTTGTTCTTAAGGAAGGTGGATGTCCCTGGATAGATTATAATTCATCTTAGCCTGTCATAAAAATTCAAAACTCCTTTGCTAGTGATTAGACTAACAGTGATTATATGACCCCCACCACCCCATTTTAGCCAATAAGACATAAGGAAAAAATCTACTGGGAATCAGATTTTCTCCTGGATAAAAGAATAAAATAATATATATTTCTTCATGCATCTGAGTTGCTATTGCCATCTGTGAGAATAGGAAGAGCTATAACCTATACAATTAGAAAAAAGGGAAAATGTTAAAATACATGTGGGTACCTGATGATTCAACTTAGTTATTGAAGCAGCCCTGAAATGGCCCTCCCCTAGATTTCTTATTATTTGAGATAATAACTGTTTAAGTCACCATTAATTGGGGAGTTTATATGTACAGACTAGAGCATTTTAATTGCTATAAGTGTAACATTCAAATTTAGATTCTAGGAATTGAAAGAAGAAATTAAGAGGCTAATTTAGATCACAGATCATGGACTAGGACTCAGGTCCATGAATACAGATGCAGGGGAGAACAGAAGTAAATAAAAGGAAGAAAGGTTCACAAGAAAGCAATTTTATGATTTAAGTACATTTTGTTCATACAAAATGGAATCTTGGAATCTAAATAGATTAGCTCTCATTCTTTGACCAACACAGAATGTGACAGTTTATTGATTCACTTGTTATCAGTACAAGTCACTGTGCTATTATGCACTGCGTCTCAAAGTAGCGTACAGCCCAGGAAATGGCTTTGATGGGAGTAGGAGACTAATTAGGGCTTTTGCAAGGGTCCAGCAGGTTTGCTGTGGCACGACTGGCAGAAAAACAATGGAGAGTGTCTGCCATTGACCTGAGAAAACTCTGACATTAAAAGCATTTCTGTCATAGTAACACTTTCTCATACTATCATTCTGCTTACTTTTATGAAATATAAACCTTTATTAGCTGAATAAGATTTATAGCATAACAAAAATGATAATAAATAACATCATGAAGTTATTTCATTGTAAAATGTGATTTTCAGGGGGCTTCTGAGGAAGAAAATTTAATATAGCTGATAGATACTTTGTGATAATATCCATTTATAATTAGGGTCATTTCTTGGGTATCGGGTGTGATTGCTAGGAAAATAACAGCCTAAGCTGTAACTTTCCCACACTAAATATTTTTATCCAATAAAACAATGTGCCCAAAATATATCTCAAGGGCAGCCTTGAAGAAAAAAGAAGTAGGAAAAGAGTATAACACTTTGGTCTGTGGAGAAGGAATAGTACAGTCGCTCCAGTTATTCGTTAATGGTAGTGGAGGGATTTATAAACTGGTTAAATGTATTAAAATCTGATGTCATTTTGCCAGTGTGATCATGTTTACAAAGAACTTTAATATACAAAATCTCACTTAAATTTGAACCAATCATGAGTAACAGAAATTAATATATTTCTCCTGATGTTCTAAATTAACCTCTCACATAACATTCAATGTCTACCTTTCTCCTCCATTCCTGTGATGCAAAAGAATAAACTACCAAATATCACCTGAGGTGGCTTCCACTTGGACTCAGCCAGTAGGAGGAATGATTGGGAAATCAGAAGGCAGGAGGAGGAATACTTCTTCCCCAGCTCCCTCACTATGTCCTTACCATACTTTTTGCAGTGCCGTATCAATCTATGACCTCAGCATCTGATAGGAGTCCTCCTCCTCAGTGGCTCCTATTTTCATCAGGCTCCAGTGACACTTTTTTCCCCTTGAATATTCAAACCTATTGTGGCAACAGCTTCCATGATATTTATGTCTTAGATGTGTTGATATCTGTTACTGATTTCCTTAACCCTGATCACATCTCTATAAATAATTCATAAAAGTGTGACTTCTCTGTCTGTCTGTGAGACCCCAGATCGACACATTTCCCATTTCATTTTAAGTTTAGCATTGTTAACTGACTTTTCCAAACACACAGCTGGTAAGTGAGAGTAACGTATCTATCTTCTGTTCTCAGTCCATAGCTCATATCATCTTTATATGTATATGCATTTTAAATACTTGCTTTCCTCTTTCCACTCCTGCCTGTCACTAGAGAAACTCAATTATCAATGGTCAAGACCTAGAAGACTTCTCAATTTATCATAATTTCAAAAAGGCTTTGATCAGTGTTCATTTCAGAAAAGTATCTGAAATGTAAACTCATTAAAGCATTTTTTCATCACTTTCATAAAAATTATTCTTCTAAGAAAATATATGACCCTTACAATGTCGAAAAGTTTTGGGAAGAAATGACTTATTAAGAAGTAAGCCATACAGCAGAATATGACTATTTTCTCTGAAACTATTTTTCAGAAAAATCTGATCAAACAAAGTAATAAAACAAAGTGTCTCAAAATAGCCATTTAATTCTTCATTCAGATCTTAGGGCAGCATTTAATTGACTTAGGCCATGAAAATAGCTATAGGGAAGTCACATCAAGAAGCAGAGATACATTCTCTGTTTTGCTTTTTTCCTTTACGTTTTTCTGTGGTTGGTTTAGAATGCATAAACTCGTTTATAGAAATAAGCAAAAAATTTATAACAATCTTTCAGTTCTATTTTGCTTTTTCTGAAATCATGGTGATTTTGAATACATGTAGGATGATAGTGTTAAAATTGTAGGCTGGGCATGGTGGCTCACACCTGTAATCCCAGCACTTTAGGAGAAGAAGGTGGGTGGATCACCTGGGACCAGGAGTTCGAGACCAGTCTTGCCAATATGGCGAAATCCTGTCTCTGCTAAAAATACAAAAATTAGCCTGATGTGGTGTACACTCCTGTAGTGGGAACTATTCTGGAGGCTGAGGCAAGAGAATTGCTTGAATTTAGGAGGCAAAGGTTTCAGTGAGCTGAGAACGAGCCACTGTACTCCAGCCTGGGCCTCAAAAAAATTTATTACAATGTTATAAAATTAAAAATCATATCTTGTCTTTTAATTACATAATGACTTCCTCTTAGGTGAGCTTTATCTTTTTATTTCAAGAAAAGCTAATTTTTTTAAGTTGAGTATGAACCAGATTATTATAATTACAACTATTTGACTCTCAGTGCTTTCCCCCCTAAACTATAGGTTCCTTAAGAGCAGGTACCACATCATAATCATTTCTAAATTTCAGAACTACTCTGAAACATAGTGGGCACTAGCTAAATGTATACTTAATTGTGACATTTTTAGTCACAATATGACAATCCAACTTGATGTTCAAACGAAATTCCCTGGGAAATTCCACAGAGCTCAGCAAGGTAGCCTGAAATTACAACTACCATATGAAAGTTTTTATAAAGAAAAACCATGTTCAACAATAGAGCACATTATTCAGGAACTTAAAGAGAGATTTTGAGAACAGAACCTCAAAGCTCTTAAATATTTCTCTCTGGTACTCTCAGTCATAGGTCAGCTCAAATTTTATACATCAGAGGAACACAATACTGGCATGTATAGAAGTGTCTTATCCCATCCCAATGTGCTCTCAGCCAAACTGCATTGATGGAGAATCAAATGGAAAGACAGAGGGAAAAGTAAAGAGCTTTTGTCTACCATTTATAACCCCTCCACTTGACCAACATCAAGTTTGTTTCCTAATGTATATACATTGCTGAAGGTACTGTTTATTTTTCTCTGTGATAATGGTTGAGAATGAGTGGTATGAAAATGGACAAAAGCATCTCAAAACATACTTTAGGAACCCTTTGCCAGACCAAAGGTCAAGTAACTTGGCTTTGCTTAACATAAATTTTGATCTAAAGGACAATCTGGATTTAATGGTGGACACATATATCAAGCAATATCTGATTAAGTCAGAATTCCCCACAGATAATTCAGAAATCATTACGAATACTGAAAAGGTTCTTTAAGTGGGCTTTATCTTATGTTTGATATTTGGAAGAAAAGTTGTAAGGTGTATGCAGGTCACTCAATAACTGAATATCCCTGCCTATAGGCCTCCCATTAAATACATTAATTACTGATAATATTACTATTTAAATGGCTCCTCTTTGAAATCTGATGCTTTGAGGACCTATTTTTTCTTTCAGAAGCTAGCATTGAAAGCACCCTGATTTATTTCTGCATAAAATTCAGTGAACACAATGGAAGCCTGCCCATAGCAATACTTCATCTGTAGCCCTCATTTCTTAGTTGCCACGGTGTGGAATTTTACAGCCAAAATTTGTGCATCCACTTCCTAAGGGGGGAAGCCTACAAATTCCTCTTTCAGGTTATGAAATTCATGGGCAAACCTCACCAACATAGGTGACGATCTTGCTCCACTGTGTCCTCTATATGGTCAGTGATAAGGGAAGAGTGAATCTCTCAATGCCCTGCACAATTTCTTCCTGAACACAGCTCTCTCAGATCTCCAGCATCTGTTTCTGATGGGTTTCTTAACAGAACACTGTGTTAACTGCAGTTGTCTCAAAGTGCTTTCTCAGGACCTCTTCATCAGAATTTATTAGCCACTCCAGCAGTTCTTATAAGTTATCAGGAGTAAAGAGACCTTCTGGGATTTCACCAGCTTCATGTTTATCCAGAAGTATGTTTTGCTTTCCGGTAAGAATACAAATTTTGAATAGAAATTTTAGGTATTCTTTGTTTTCTTTCTCTTCAAAAGTTAGAGGTAACATGTCCTCATCTTCTTCCACACTTGGGATTCTGAGCATTGCTGTTGTTAGTTTCTCTATGTTACTTTCTTTTCCTGTTGAGAAGTTTTGTCATTTTTTTTTCTGTTTTTTTGTTTGTTTGTTTTGTTTTGTTTTGTTTTTTTCTGTCCTCATTTCATTTCCACTCAATTCTTTTATTCATTTTCTGGGTCTGCTAGGTGGATTGTCTAAATGATTGCTAAGAGCACAGCGTGTGGATATTGCACTATCTCAAAGAACTGCCCCATAAGTACAAGTTCTACAGATAATAGTTCTCAAATTGTTTGGCACATATTGATAATGTTTATTTAGTTGATCGGAGGTTTTCTCTTCTAAGTCTCTGCTGTGCTACAATTCTCCACCCACTCCTAGCATCTGGACAGACCCCCCCAGAACCTGAAGAAGGCCAGGTCAGACTCTTTGCTCTTCCCCTTGCAGATGGGGGGCAGTGCTAAAATTTAACCTGTCACTGCCTGCCTGCTGACCCAGATCCTCATCCCGTGTCCTCAGAGTAGTCTATAGGTCTCTCTCACTGGAGAGAGAAACCAGGCTGGTGACAAAGGGAAAGGCAGCCTACACACATTTTTCTGCTTTTAGATGCCAGTCTTTATTCAGTAAGGATGTGGTTTATCCCTAAGCTCAGTGTTTTGAAATCATCAATACCACCAATACCATGGCAAACACACTACGAGCACTGACAAATGGCTGACAAGAGAACAAAGAATTCTCCAGAACTGCAACTAATGATTACTGTCTGACCTCTTATTTTCTATTTTCAGAACACATAGATTCAAAGAAGTTTTCATAAAATTACATCATTTTCTAAACCTCTCACTAACCCATATCTAAAGAGATCCAAATAGATTCAGATGTTCAGGTATCACAGCATCCTTCACCATGTGAAACCAACTATCCAAACAAGTTATTTAAACCCAGGAACTGAGTAAATTCAAAGAAGAAAGGTTACTTGTATTAAATAAGACCTAGTATAAGAAAGTGATATGTATGGCATAGATGAGGTAAAGTCTATAGACTTTATGGAGATAAAGATCAGTGGAAGATAGAGAACTAGGTAGCAAAAGAAAAAGACATTTCCCTAACTATAGGCAAGAAGAAAAAAGCAACATATAGGTGAAATGTAATTTCCAAGAGTCATTCCTCATTCATCTTCTTGAAAGGTCTATGATTTTTTTTCTTATATCATCCTATCAAATATATTTTCCATATTGATTAAATATGGTTAAGAATATCCACTAGTTTCTTTGGCAGGGTGCTTTAAGTTTAACAGCTTCAGTTCTACTTCATGCATTCTATCCATAGTTTGGATATATCACTGACCAAGAAAAATGAGTCGGATAAATTTGTGAAGCAAATTCTCTGCAACCTCTTTCTTCTCCTCTGCCCCGATCTATAACTCTCCGTGCCAAATGCAAGCAAATTTCTAAATTTCCTTGTTAAACTGAGAAAGATACAAATACATGTATGCTTGACAAAACCACATCCCCTTCTGTGTTAACTCTGCTTGTTCTATTTCTTTGCATGGTAAACATTCGTCTCTAATTGTGAAATGCAAAGTTGTCTTCAGTTTAAGAATATTTGGCTTCAGCCTGTCGAGCAGCAAGTGTTGTAGGATACCTGAGCAACCTCCTAGGAGGGATAATAGTTTGATTTTTCCAGTTCCTACTTCCCTCTCCAAATATTGGCATTTGCTTCCTTGGAGAATATTAATCCTTGGCCCCCAGTCTGCTAAAACTGCTAAATGCAGAAGGCTGTATTTCACAAACATGTCTTCCCACTTAACCACTCTACCTGTCCAAAAATAAATGATAAAAAAATCCCATCTGGATCAGTAATAATTTTACAGATTTGTATTTTACTTTTTCCAAACCTATTCTTGCTGTCATTCCAAATGAATCTCTAATAGTGGAATTTCAAATGTTGTGCTAAGTAGCAGGAATGTAAGTTTGGGGCCTGGCCTCTTGGCTGTTAAAACCCAACAAAGTATCTGTTCATATCCTTCGCCCATTTTTGAATAGGCTTGTTTGTTTTTTTCTTGTAGATCTGCTTTAGTTCTTTGTAAATTCTGGATATCAGCCCCTTGTCAGATGGGTAGACTGCAAAAATTTTTTCCCATTCTGTTGGTTGCCGATTCACTCTACTGACTGTTTCTTTTGCCGTGCAACCTATGCAACAATCCTGCATGTTCATCACATGTACCCCAAAACCTAAAATGCAATAAAAAAATAAAATAAATAAAAAACCAACAAAATCCCAGCTACGGCATGTTAAATTTAATATTTGTTTGTGGCCTGGTTATATATGAAATTCAGCTATTCCTTTTTTGTTTGTATGTTTTTTGGGGGTTCATTTTGGCCTTAATTTTTTTATTTTTAATTAATTAATTTTTAATTGACAAAAAATTGTATATGTGGTGTACAATGTGGTATATGTACATATATATATATATATATATATATATATATATATATTATAAATGGCTAAATCCAACTAATGAACATGTCTATCCATTGCTATATGTACTTAACATTTTTTTGTGGTGAGAACATTTAAATCTACTATCTTAGCAATTTTAAGTACACAATACATTGTTTTTAACCATAGAAACCATGTTTTACAAGAGCTCTACTGAAAATTTTATTTTGTCTAACTGAAAATTTGTATCCTTTGAACATCTCTATCCCACACTGCAGCCTCTAGTAACTACCATCATACATTCTACTTCCATAAATTAGACTTTTGAAAATTCCATATATAAATGAAATTATGTAATACTTGTCTTTCTGAGGCTAGATTACTTCACTTAGCATAAATTCCTCTAGTTTTATCCATGTTATTTCAAATGATAGAATTTAATTCTTTTTTAAGGCTGAATATTATTCAATCTTAAAATCTGTGTATACTTCTCACATTTTCTTCATCCATCCATCCATCCATGACATTTAGGTCTTTCCATGACTTAGTTATTGTGGACAGTGCTGCAATGAATGTGGGAGTGCAGGTAACTCTTCAGCACAATGATTTGATTTCCTTTCTATACATAACCAGAAGTGGAACTCCTAGGTCACATGATAGCTCTATTTTTAAGTTTTTGAAGAACCTCCCCAGTATTTTCCAATATGTCTATACTAGTTCACATCCCCACCAACCGTGTACAAGCGTTCCCTTTCTCTATATCCTCCTCAACACTTATCTCTTGCCTTTTTGATAATAGCCATCCTAACAGTATGAGAAAATAATATCTCATTGCAGTTTTGATTTGCATTTCCCTGATGACTAGTGATATTAACCATTTTTTTTTCATGTACTTTTTGGCCATTTGTAAATCTTTATTTGAGAAGTGTTTCTTTAGGTGTTTTGCCAGATACTTAAGAAAATCAAACGACCCAATTGAAATTGGTTTATTTCCATTCTTGCTATTGAGTTGTTTGATTTTCTTACATATTTGGAATATTTAACTTCTTATCAGATGTATGGATTGAAAATAGTCTTTCACAATCAATAGATTGTCTTTTCACTCTGTTATTTTCTTGTTGTGCGAAAACTTTTACTTTGATGTAATTCCATTTATCTATTTTTGCTTTTGTTGCTTGTGCTTTTGAGGTCACATACAAAAAAAAAAAAAAAAAACAAAAACAAACAAACAAACAAAAAAA